>NC_053491.1:339168767-339358767 GCF_905171775.1 Rana temporaria
CGGTCACAAAATATTCAGCTATCCAAACATGACTTTTAGATTGATATCTTATACGGTTTTTGTGAAAACGCAATTTACGTTTAGTGATTTTTTTATCGGTTATAATGTAATCCTATGGAGCAGGTTTAGAGTGTGTCATGTGACCTTTAGAGTGGAGATCTTTGAAAACAAAAATTATCTTTAAAAAAAGGGCGAACAAATTGCTCTCACGCCCACAAGATCTACTTGTCATACACAATTTATATATCAAAACGTAGGTATGCTTGTCTGGTTTCAGGCAATGTGATCAGTTTTGCGATAGGCATTTGACTTTTAGTTCCAGGAGCTTCTAAAGGACAAGTGCCTCAAACGCCCTCCCATTGACCGTCATGTTAAAAAGTCTAAAAAAAATTCCTGCAAACACACAAAGACGCTCTTTTCTAAATCGCTGGCATGGCCACAATTTTAAGTTTATCAACATAAATTTCATATCGATGCGTTCACAAGGGCCGTGTCTTTCAAACGGTGAAGTCGCTGTATCGATCGCATGTACGGTTGTGGATTTATTACGTTTTGTTTGGAGGCGTAATTAATGTATTGGTCTGTGAATTAAAAGGCGTTTGTAATGGAATTTCTTTCCATAAATAGCTTTCTACCTCAGTGCAATATTCCTCCTCACTGACCTGGGGGGAGGAGAAACCTCTTGAGGGGGGAGGGGCGACCAGGAAGTCAGGATACTCTCTACTTTGCAGATAGAGAAAGGAGCTGTGTGTCCTAAAGATAGTGTAGTGGTTATGGTGAATGGCTTTGGTGCGGGCTCAGCAATTCAGCATTCCCACTCGCATTTTCCTCAGGGAATGCATTTTCTAGTTCTTCTTCTTAATTTTAATTTTATTCCGTACGTTTTTTGGCTCTGCGTAACTTCTGCATACTTTCAGCTATTGAGACCATTCAACTTTTAAAATGTTCATCTCGTTCAGCTAACGATGGGACTTCTTCAAGTTTTTTTGTACTATTTATACTTTTTAAAATATTAAGCTTTTAGACACTTTTTTTTAACATTGAAGTCAATGAGAACATCCTTTTTCCTGCTTCAAAACACACGTTCTGCCAAAAGTTTCAGCTCCTTCATACTTTCACTTACAGACACCAAACAAACTTTAAAGCGGTCACAAAATATTCAGCTATCCAAACATGACTTTTTAGATTGATATCTTATACGGTTTTTGTGAAAACGCAATTTACGTTTAGTGATTTTTTTATCGGTTATAATGTAATCCTATGGAGCAGGTTTAGAGTGTGTCATGTGACCTTTAGAGTGGAGATCTTTGAAAACAAAAATTATCTTTAAAAAAAGGGGGAACAAATTGCTCTCACGCCCACAAGATCTACTTGTCATACACAATTTATATATCAAAACGTAGGTATGCTTGTCTGGTTTCAGGCAATGTGATCAGTTTTGCGATAGGCATTTGACTTTTAGTTCCAGGAGCTTCTAAAGGACAAGTGCCTCAAACGCCCTCCCATTGACCGTCATGTTAAAAAGTCTAAAAAAAATTCCTGCAAAACACACAAAGACGCTCTTTTCTAAATCGCTGACATGGCCACATTTTTAAGTTTATCAACATAAATTTCATATCGATGCGTTCACAAAAGCCTTGTGTTTCAAATGGTGTAGTCGCTGTATCGATCGCATGTATGGTTGTGGATTTATTACGTTTTGTTTGAAGGCTTCGATAACTGATTTTGCGTGTGGATGAAAGCGTTTCTAATGGTATTTTGATTCCCTAAATAGCTTTCCTTACCTCAGTGCAGTCCTCCTCCCCCACCTCATGTGGAGAAAGCCTCTTGAGGGGGGAGGGGCGACCAGGCAAGTCAGGACACTCTCTATATTGCAGATAGAGAAAGGAGCTGTGTGATATTAGGCTTTATAAGTACTGAAGGAACACTGCTTGTATGTCCTAAATATACTGTAGTGGTTATGGTGAATGGCTTTGGTGCAGGCTCAGCAATTCAGCATTCCCACTCGCATTTACCTCAGGAAATGCATTGTCTAGTTAGTGGGAATGCTTTAATAAGCATTCCCAGTATTGATATTCGTTTTTTATTATTCTTCTTCTTAATTAGTGGGAATGCTTTAATAAGCATTCCCAGTATTGATATTCGTTTTTTATTATTCTTCTTCTTAATTTTAATTTTATTCCGTACGTTTTTTGGCTCTGCGTAACTTCTGCATACTTTCAGCTATTGAGACCATTCAACTATTAAAATGTTCGTCTCGTTCAGCTAACGATGGGACTTCTTCAAGTTTTTTTGTACTATTTATACTTTTTAAAATATTAAGCTTTTAGACACTTTTTTTTAACATTGAAGTCAATGAGAACATGCTTTTTACCGCTTCAAAACACACGTTCTGCCAAAAGTTTCAGCTCCTTCATACTTTCACTTACAGACACCAAACAAACTTTAAAGCGGTCACAAAATATTCAGCTATCCAAACATGACTTTTCAGATTGATATCTTTTACGGTTTTTGTGAAAACGCAATTTACGTTTAGCGATTTTTTCAGAAAATGGAATCGGTTATAATGTAACCCTATGGAAGGGATTTAGAGTGTGTCATGTGACCTTTAGAGTGGAGATCTTTGAAAACAAAAATTATCTTTAAAAAAAGGGCGAACAAATTGCTCTCACGCCCACAAGATCTACTTGTCATACACAATTTATATATCAAAACGTAGGTATGCTTGTCTGGTTTCAGGCAATGTGATCAGTTTTGTGATACGTATTTTAGTTTTAGTTCCAGGAGCTTCTAAAGGACAAGAGCGACAAAACCACTCTCATTGACCGTCATGTTAAAAATTTTAAAAATTTTCCTGCAAAACACACAAAGACGCTCTTTTCTAAATCGCTGGCATGGCCACAATTTTAAGTTTATCAACATAAATTTCATATCGATGCGTTCACAAGGGCCGTGTCTTTCAAACGGTGAAGTCGCTGTATCGATCGCATGTACGGTTGTGGATTTATTACGTTTTGTTTGGAGGCGTAATTAATGTATTGGTCTGTGAATTAAAAGGCGTTTGTAATGGAATTTCTTTCCATAAATAGCTTTCTACCTCAGTGCAATATTCCTCCTCACTGACCTGGGGGGGAGGGGAAACCTCTTGAGGGGGGAGGGGCGACCAGGAAGTCAGCATACTCTCTACTTTGCAGATAGAGAAAGGAGCTGTGTGTCCTAAAGATAGTGTAGTGGTTATGGTGAATGGCTTTGGTGCGGGCTCAGCAATTCAGCATTCCCACTCGCATTTTCCTCAGGGAATGCATTTTCTAGTTTTAATTTTAATTTTAATTTTAATTTTAATTTTATTCCGTACGTTTTTTGGCTCTGCGTAACTTCTGCATACTTTCAGCTATTGAGACCATTTAACTTTTAAAATGTTCGTCTCATTCAGCTAACGATGGGACTTCTTCAAGTTTTTTTGTACTATTTATACTTTTTAAAATATTAAGCTTTTAGACACTTTTTTTTAACATTGAAGTCAATGAGAACTTCCTTTTTCCTGCTTCAAAACACACGTTCTGCCAAAAGTTTCAGCTCCTTCATACTTTCACTTACAGACACCAAACAAACTTTAAAGCGGTCACAAAATATTCAGCTATCCAAACATGACTTTTTAGATTGATATCTTATACGGTTTTTGTGAAAACGCAATTTACGTTTAGTGATTTTTTTATCGGTTATAATGTAATCCTATGGAGCAGGTTTAGAGTGTGTCATGTGACCTTTAGAGTGGAGATCTTTGAAAACAAAAATTATCTTTAAAAAAAGGGCGAACAAATTGCTCTCACGCCCACAAGATCTACTTGTCATACACAATTTATATATCAAAACGTAGGTATGCTTGTCTGGTTTCAGGCAATGTGATCAGTTTTGCGATAGGCATTTGACTTTTAGTTCCAGGAGCTTCTAAAGGACAAGTGCCTCAAACGCCCTCCCATTGACCGTCATGTTAAAAAGTCTAAAAAAAATTCCTGCAAACACACAAAGACGCTCTTTTCTAAATCGCTGGCATGGCCACAATTTTAAGTTTATCAACATAAATTTCATATCGATGCGTTCACAAGGGCCGTGTCTTTCAAACGGTGAAGTCGCTGTATCGATCGCATGTACGGTTGTGGATTTATTACGTTTTGTTTGGAGGCGTAATTAATGTATTGGTCTGTGAATTAAAAGGCGTTTGTAATGGAATTTCTTTCCATAAATAGCTTTCTACCTCAGTGCAATATTCCTCCTCACTGACCTGGGGGGAGGAGAAACCTCTTGAGGGGGGAGGGGCGACCAGGAAGTCAGGATACTCTCTACTTTGCAGATAGAGAAAGGAGCTGTGTGTCCTAAAGATAGTGTAGTGGTTATGGTGAATGGCTTTGGTGCGGGCTCAGCAATTCAGCATTCCCACTCGCATTTTCCTCAGGGAATGCATTTTCTAGTTCTTCTTCTTAATTTTAATTTTATTCCGTACGTTTTTTGGCTCTGCGTAACTTCTGCATACTTTCAGCTATTGAGACCATTCAACTTTTAAAATGTTCATCTCGTTCAGCTAACGATGGGACTTCTTCAAGTTTTTTTGTACTATTTATACTTTTTAAAATATTAAGCTTTTAGACACTTTTTTTTAACATTGAAGTCAATGAGAACATCCTTTTTCCTGCTTCAAAACACACGTTCTGCCAAAAGTTTCAGCTCCTTCATACTTTCACTTACAGACACCAAACAAACTTTAAAGCGGTCACAAAATATTCAGCTATCCAAACATGACTTTTCAGATTGATATCTTTTACGGTTTTTGTGAAAACGCAATTTACGTTTAGCGATTTTTTCAGAAAATGGAATCGGTTATAATGTAACCCTATGGAAGGGATTTAGAGTGTGTCATGTGACCTTTACAGTGGAGATCTTTGAAAACAAAAATTATCTTTAAAAAAAGGGCGAACAAATTGCTCTCACGCCCACAAGATCTACTTGTCATACACAATTTATATATCAAAACGTAGGTATGCTTGTCTGGTTTCAGGCAATGTGATCAGTTTTGTGATACGTATTTTAGTTTTAGTTCCAGGAGCTTCTAAAGGACAAGAGCGACAAAACCACTCTCATTGACCGTCATGTTAAAAATTTTAAAATTTTTCCTGCAAAACACACAAAGACGCTCTTTTCTAAATCGCTGGCATGGCCACAATTTTAAGTTTATCAACATAAATTTCATATCGATGCGTTCACAAGGGCCGTGTCTTTCAAACGGTGAAGTCGCTGTATCGATCGCATGTACGGTTGTGGATTTATTACGTTTTGTTTGGAGGCGTAATTAATGTATTGGTCTGTGAATTAAAAGGCGTTTGTAATGGAATTTCTTTCCATAAATAGCTTTCTACCTCAGTGCAATATTCCTCCTCACTGACCTGGGGGGAGGGGAAACCTCTTGAGGGGGGAGGGGCGACCAGGAAGTCAGCATACTCTCTACTTTGCAGATAGAGAAAGGAGCTGTGTGTCCTAAAGATAGTGTAGTGGTTATGGTGAATGGCTTTGGTGCGGGCTCAGCAATTCAGCATTCCCACTCGCATTTTCCTCAGGGAATGCATTTTCTAGTTCTTCTTCTTAATTAGTGGGAATGCTTTAATAAGCATTCCCAGTATTGATATTCGTTTTTTATTATTAGTGGGAATGCTTTAATAAGCATTCCCAGTATTGATATTCGTTTTTTATTATTCTTAATTTTAATTTTAATTTTATTATTCCGTACGTTTTTTGGCTCTGCGTAACTTCTGCATACTTTCAGCTATTGAGACCATTCAACTTTTAAAATGTTCATCTCGTTCAGCTAACGATGGGACTTCTTCAAGTTTTTTTGTACTATTTATACTTTTTAAAATATTAAGCTTTTAGACACTTTTTTTTAACATTGAAGTCAATGAGAACATCCTTTTTCCTGCTTCAAAACACACGTTCTGCCAAAAGTTTCAGCTCCTTCATACTTTCACTTACAGACACCAAACAAACTTTAAAGCGGTCACAAAATATTCAGCTATCCAAACATGACTTTTTAGATTGATATCTTTTACGGTTTTTGTGAAAACGCAATTTACGTTTAGTGATATTTTATCGGTTATAATGTAATCCTATGGAGCAGGTTTAGAGTGTGTCATGTGACCTTTAGAGTGCAGATCATCCACAAAAAATATTATCTTTAAAAAAAGGGGGAACAAATTGCTCTCACGCCCACAAGATCTACTTGTCATACACAATTTATATATCAAAACGTAGGTATGCTTGTCTGGTTTCAGGCAATGTGATCAGTTTTGTGATACGTATTTTAGTTTTAGTTCCAGGAGCTTCTAAAGGACAAGAGTCATGTTAAAAAGTCTAAAAAATGTTTCTGCAAAACACACAAAGACGCTCTTTTCTAAATCGCTGACATGGCCACATTTTTAAGTTTATCAACATAAATTTCATATCGATGCGTTCACAAGGGCCGTGTCTTTCAAACGGTGAAGTCGCTGTATCGATCGCATGTACGGTTGTGGATTTATTACGTTTTGTTTGAAGGCTTCGATAACTGATTTTGTGTGTGGATGAAAGCGTTTCTAATGGTATTTTGATTCCCTAAATAACTTTCCTTACCTCAGTGCAGTCCTCCTCCCCCACCTCATGTGGAGAAAGCCTCTTGAGGGGGGAGGGGCGACCAGGCAAGTCAGGACACTCTCTATATTGCAGATAGAGAAAGGAGCTGTGTGATATTAGGCTTTATAAGTACTGAAGGAACACTGCTTGTATGTCCTAAATATACTGTAGTGGTTATGGTGAATGGCTTTGGTGCGGGCTCAGCAATTCAGCATTCCCACTCGCATTTTCCTCAGGAAATGCATTGTCTAGTTCTTAATTTTAATTTTATTCCGTACGTTTTTTGGCTCTGCGTAACTTCTGCATACTTTCAGCTATTGAGACCATTTAACTTTTAAAATGTTCGTCTCATTCAGCTAACGATGGGACTTCTTCAAGTTTTTTTGTACTATTTATACTTTTTAAAATATTAAGCTTTTAGACACTTTTTTTTAACATTGAAGTCAATGAGAACATCCTTTTTCCTGCTTCAAAACACACGTTCTGCCAAAAGTTTCAGCTCCTTCATACTTTCACTTACAGACACCAAACAAACTTTAAAGCGGTCACAAAATATTCAGCTATCCAAACATGACTTTTTAGATTGATATCTTATACGGTTTTTGTGAAAACGCAATTTACGTTTAGTGATTTTTTTATCGGTTATAATGTAATCCTATGGAGCAGGTTTAGAGTGTGTCATGTGACCTTTACAGTGGAGATCTTTGAAAACAAAAATTATCTTTAAAAAAAGGGCGAACAAATTGCTCTCACGCCCACAAGATCTACTTGTCATACACAATTTATATATCAAAACGTAGGTATGCTTGTCTGGTTTCAGGAAATGTGATCAGTTTTGCGATAGGCATTTGACTTTTAGTTCCAGGAGCTTCTAAAGGACAAGTGCCTCAAACGCCCTCCCATTGACCGTCATGTTAAAAAGTCTAAAAAAAATTCCTGCAAACACACAAAGACGCTCTTTTCTAAATCGCTGGCATGGCCACAATTTTAAGTTTATCAACATAAATTTCATATCGATGCGTTCACAAGGGCCGTGTCTTTCAAACGGTGAAGTCGCTGTATCGATCGCATGTACGGTTGTGGATTTATTACGTTTTGTTTGGAGGCGTAATTAATGTATTGGTCTGTGAATTAAAAGGCGTTTGTAATGGAATTTCTTTCCATAAATAGCTTTCTACCTCAGTGCAATATTCCTCCTCACTGACCTGGGGGGAGGAGAAACCTCTTGAGGGGGGAGGGGCGACCAGGAAGTCAGGATACTCTCTACTTTGCAGATAGAGAAAGGAGCTGTGTGTCCTAAAGATAGTGTAGTGGTTATGGTGAATGGCTTTGGTGCGGGCTCAGCAATTCAGCATTCCCACTCGCATTTTCCTCAGGGAATGCATTTTCTAGTTAGTGGGAATGCTTTAATAAGCATTCCCAGTATTGATATTCGTTTTTTATTATTAGTGGGAATGCTTTAATAAGCATTCCCAGTATTGATATTCGTTTTTTATTATTAGTGGGAATGCTTTAATAAGCATTCCCAGTATTGATATTCGTTTTTTATTATTCTTCTTCTTAATTTTAATTAGTGGGAATGCTTTAATAAGCATTCCCAGTATTGATATTCGTTTTTTATTATTCTTCTTCTTAATTTTAATTAGTGGGAATGCTTAATAAGCATTCCCAGTATTGATATTTAGTGGGAATGCTTTAATAAGCATTCCCAGTATTGATATTCGTTTTTTATTATTAGTGGGAATGCTTTCATAAGCATTCCCAGTATTGATATTCGTTTTTTATTAGTGGGAATGCTTTAATAAGCATTCCCAGTATTGATATTCGTTTTTTATTATTCTTCTTCTTAATTTTATTCCGTACGTTTTTTGGCTCTGCGTAACTTCTGCATACTTTGAGCTATTGAGACCATTTAACTTTTAAAATGTTCGTCTCATTCAGCTAACGATGGGACTTCTTCAAGTTTTTTTGTACTATTTATACTTTTTAAAATATTAAGCTTTTAGACACTTTTTTTTAACATTGAAGTCAATGAGAACATCCTTTTTCCTGCTTCAAAACACACGTTCTGCCAAAAGTTTCAGCTCCTTCATACTTTCACTTACAGACACCAAACAAACTTTAAAGCGGTCACAAAATATTCAGCTATCCAAACATGACTTTTCAGATTGATATCTTTTACGGTTTTTGTGAAAACGCAATTTACGTTTAGTGATTTTTTTATCGGTTATAATGTAATCCTATGGAGCAGGTTTAGAGTGTGTCATGTGACCTTTAGAGTGGAGATCTTTGAAAACAAAAATTATCTTTAAAAAAAGGGCGAACAAATTGCTCTCACGCCCACAAGATCTACTTGTCATACACAATTTATATATCAAAACGTAGGTATGCTTGTCTGGTTTCAGGCAATGTGATCAGTTTTGTGATACGTATTTTAGTTTTAGTTCCAGGAGCTTCTAAAGGACAAGAGTGACAAAACCACTCTCATTGACCGTCCATGTTAAAAATTTTAAAATTTTTCCTGCAAAACACACAAAGACGCTCTTTTCTAAATCGCTGGCATGGCCACAATTTTAAGTTTATCAACATAAATTTCATATCGATGCGTTCACAAGGGCCGTGTCTTTCAAACGGTGAAGTCGCTGTATCGATCGCATGTACGGTTGTGGATTTATTACGTTTTGTTTGGAGGCGTAATTAATGTATTGGTCTGTGAATTAAAAGGCGTTTGTAATGGAATTTCTTTCCATAAATAGCTTTCTACCTCAGTGCAATATTCCTCCTCACTGACCTGGGGGGAGGGGAAACCTCTTGAGGGGGGAGGGGCGACCAGGAAGTCAGCATACTCTCTACTTTGCAGATAGAGAAAGGAGCTGTGTGTCCTAAAGATAGTGTAGTGGTTATGGTGAATGGCTTTGGTGCGGGCTCAGTGATTCAGCATTCCCACTCGCATTTTCCTCAGGGAATGCATTTTCTAGTTATTCTTAATTTTAATTTTAATTTTATTCCGTACGTTTTTTGGCTCTGCGTAACTTCTGCATACTTTCAGCTATTGAGACCATTTAACTTTTAAAATGTTCGTCTCATTCAGCTAACGATGGGACTTCTTCAAGTTTTTTTGTACTATTTATACTTTTTAAAATATTAAGCTTTTAGACACTTTTTTTTAACATTGAAGTCAATGAGAACATCCTTTTTCCTGCTTCAAAACACACGTTCTGCCAAAAGTTTCAGCTCCTTCATACTTTCACTTACAGACACCAAACAAACTTTAAAGCAGTCACAAAATATTCAGCTATCCAAACATGACTTTTCAGATTGATATCTTTTACGGTTTTTGTGAAAACGCAATTTACGTTTAGTGATTTTTGTATCGGTTATAATGTAATCCTATGGAGCAGGTTTAGAGTGTGTCATGTGACCTTTAGAGTGGAGATCTTTGAAAACAAAAATTATCTTTAAAAAAAGGGCGAACAAATTGCTCTCACGCCCACAAGATCTACTTGTCATACACAATTTATATATCAAAACGTAGGTATGCTTGTCTGGTTTCAGGCAATGTGATCAGTTTTGTGATACGTATTTTAGTTTTAGTTCCAGGAGCTTCTAAAGGACAAGAGTGACAAAACCACTCTCATTGACCGTCCATGTTAAAAATTTAAAAATTTTTCCTGCAAAACACACAAAGACGCTCTTTTCTAAATCGCTGGCATGGCCACAATTTTAAGTTTATCAACATAAATTTCATATCGATGCGTTCACAAGGGCCGTGTCTTTCAAACGGTGAAGTCGCTGTATCGATCGCATGTACGGTTGTGGATTTATTACGTTTTGTTTGGAGGCGTAATTAATGTATTGGTCTGTGAATTAAAAGGCGTTTGTAATGGAATTTCTTTCCATAAATAGCTTTCTACCTCAGTGCAATATTCCTCCTCACTGACCTGGGGGGAGGGGAAACCTCTTGAGGGGGGAGGGGCGACCAGGAAGTCAGCATACTCTCTACTTTGCAGATAGAGAAAGGAGCTGTGTGTCCTAAAGATAGTGTAGTGGTTATGGTGAATGGCTTTGGTGCGGGCTCAGCAATTCAGCATTCCCACTCGCATTTTCCTCAGGGAATGCATTTTCTAGTTCTTCTTAATTTTAATTTTAATTTTATTCCGTACGTTTTTTGGCTCTGCGTAACTTCTGCATACTTTCAGCTATTGAGACCATTTAACTTTTAAAATGTTCGTCTAATTCAGCTAACGATGGGACTTCTTCAAGTTTTTTTGTACTATTTATACTTTTTAAAATATTAAGCTTTTAGACACTTTTTTTTAACATTGAAGTCAATGAGAACATCCTTTTTCCTGCTTCAAAACACACGTTCTGCCAAAAGTTTCAGCTCCTTCATACTTTCACTTACAGACACCAAACAAACTTTAAAGCGGTCACAAAATATTCAGCTATCCAAACATGACTTTTCAGATTGATATCTTTTACGGTTTTTGTGAAAACGCAATTTACGTTTAGTGATTTTTTTATCGGTTATAATGTAATCCTATGGAGCAGGTTTAGAGTGTGTCATGTGACCTTTAGAGTGGAGATCATCCACAAAAAATATTATCTTTAAAAAAAGGGGGAACAAATTGCTCTCACGCCCACACGATCTACTTGTCATACACAATTTATATATCAAAACGTAGGTATGCTTGTCTGGTTTCAGGCAATGTGATCAGTTTTGTGATACGTATTTTAGTTTTAGTTCCAGGAGCTTCTAAAGGACAAGAGTCATGTTAAAAAGTCTAAAAAATGTTTCTGCAAAACACACAAAGACGCTCTTTTCTAAATCGCTGACATGGCCACATTTTTAAGTTTATCAACATAAATTTCATATCGATGCGTTCACAAGGGCCGTGTCTTTCAAACGGTGAAGTCGCTGTATCGATCGCATGTACGGTTGTGGATTTATTACGTTTTGTTTGAAGGCTTCGATAACTGATTTTGTGTGTGGATGAAAGCGTTTCTAATGGTATTTTGATTCCCTAAATAGCTTTCCTTACCTCAGTGCAGTCCTCCTCCCCCACCTCATGTGGAGAAAGCCTCTTGAGGGGGGAGGGGCGACCAGTCAAGTCAGGACACTCTCTATATTGCAGATAGAGAAAGGAGCTGTGTGATATTAGGCTTTATAAGTACTGAAGGAACACTGCTTGTATGTCCTAAAGATAGTGTAGTGGTTATGGTGAATGGCTTTTGTGCGGGCTCAGCAATTCAGCTATTCAGCATTCCCACTCGCATTTTCCTCAGGAAATGCATTGTCTAGTCGTTTTTTATTATTCTTCTTCTTAATTTTAATTTTATTATTCCGTACGTTTTTTGGCTCTGCGTAACTTCTGCATACTTTCAGCTATTGAGACCATTCAACTATTAAAATGTTCGTCTCGTTCAGCTAACGATGGGACTTCTTCAAGTTTTTTTGTACTATTTATACTTTTTAAAATATTAAGCTTTTAGACACTTTTTTTAACATTGACGTCAATGAGAACATGCTTTTTACCGCTTCAAAACACACGTTCTGCCAAAAGTTTCAGCTCCTTCATACTTTCACTTACAGACACCAAACAAACTTTAAAGCGGTCACAAAATTTTCAGCTATCCAAACATGACTTTTCAGATTGATATCTTTTACGGTTTTTGTGAAAACGCAATTTACGTTTAGTGATTTTTTCAGAAAATGGAATCGGTTATAATGTAACCCTATGGAAGGGATTTAGAGTGTGTCATGTGACCTTTAGAGTGGAGATCTTTGAAAACAAAAATTATCTTTAAAAAAAGGGCGAACAAATTGCTCTCACGCCCACAAGATCTACTTGTCATACACAATTTATATATCAAAACGTAGGTATGCTTGTCTGGTTTCAGGCAATGTGATCAGTTTTGTGATACGTATTTTAGTTTTAGTTCCAGGAGCTTCTAAAGGACAAGAGCGACAAAACCACTCTCATTGACCGTCCATGTTAAAAAAATTTAAAATTTTCCTGCAAAACACACAAAGACGCTCTTTTCTAAATCGCTGGCATGGCCACAATTTTAAGTTTATCAACATAAATTTCATATCGATGCGTTCACAAGGGCCGTGTCTTTCAAACGGTGAAGTCGCTGTATCGATCGCATGTACGGTTGTGGATTTATTACGTTTTGTTTGGAGGCGTAATTAATGTATTGGTCTGTGAATTAAAAGGCGTTTGTAATGGAATTTCTTTCCATAAATAGCTTTCTACCTCAGTGCAATATTCCTCCTCACTGACCTGGGGGAGGGGAAACCTCTTGAGGGGGGAGGGGCGACCAGGAAGTCAGCATACTCTCTACTTTGCAGATAGAGAAAGGAGCTGTGTGTCCTAAAGATAGTGTAGTGGTTATGGTGAATGGCTTTGGTGCGGGCTCAGCAATTCAGCATTCCCACTCGCATTTTCCTCAGGGAATGCATTTTCTAGTTTTAATTTTAATTTTAATTTTATTATTCCGTACGTTTTTTGGCTCTGCGTAACTTCTGCATACTTTGAGCTATTGAGACCATTCAACTTTTAAAATGTTCATCTCGTTCAGCTAACGATGGGACTTCTTCAAGTTTTTTTGTACTATTTATACTTTTTAAAATATTAAGCTTTTAGACACTTTTTTTTAACATTGAAGTCAATGAGAACATCCTTTTTCCTGCTTCAAAACACACGTTCTGCCAAAAGTTTCAGCTCCTTCATACTTTCACTTACAGACACCAAACAAACTTTAAAGCGGTCACAAAATATTCAGCTATCCAAACATGACTTTTTAGATTGATATCTTATACGGTTTTTGTGAAAACGCAATTTACGTTTAGTGATTTTTTTATCGGTTATAATGTAATCCTATGGAGCAGGTTTAGAGTGTGTCATGTGACCTTTAGAGTGGAGATCTTTGAAAACAAAAATTATCTTTAAAAAAAGGGCGAACAAATTGCTCTCACGCCCACAAGATCTACTTGTCATACACAATTTATATATCAAAACGTAGGTATGCTTGTCTGGTTTCAGGCAATGTGATCAGTTTTGTGATATGTATTTTAGTTTTAGTTCCAGGAGCTTCTAAAGGACAAGAGTGACAAAACCACTCTCATTGACCGTCCATGTTAAAAATTTTAAAAATTTTCCTGCAAAACACACAAAGACGCTCTTTTCTAAATCGCTGGCATGGCCACAATTTTAAGTTTATCAACATAAATTTCATATCGATGCGTTCACAAGGGCCGCGTCTTTCAAACGGTGAAGTCGCTGTATCGATCGCATGTACGGTTGTGGATTTATTACGTTTTGTTTGGAGGCGTAATTAATGTATTGGTCTGTGAATTAAAAGGCGTTTGTAATGGAATTTCTTTCCATAAATAGCTTTCTACCTCAGTGCAATATTCCTCCTCACTGACCTGGGGGGAGGGGAAACCTCTTGAGGGGGGAGGGGCGACCAGGAAGTCAGCATACTCTCTACTTTGCAGATAGAGAAAGGAGCTGTGTGTCCTAAAGATAGTGTAGTGGTTATGGTGAATGGCTTTGGTGGGGGCTCAGCTATTCAGCATTCCCACTCGCATTTTCCTCAGGGAATGCATTTTCTAGTTCTTCTTCTTAATTTTAATTTTAATTTTATTCCGTACGTTTTTTGGCTCTGCGTAACTTCTGCATACTTTCAGCTATTGAGACCATTTAACTTTTAAAATGTTCGTCTCATTCAGCTAACGATGGGACTTCTTCAAGTTTTTTTGTACTATTTATACTTTTTAAAATATTAAGCTTTTAGACACTTTTTTTTAACATTGAAGTCAATGAGAACATCCTTTTTCCTGCTTCAAAACACACGTTCTGCCAAAAGTTTCAGCTCCTTCATACTTTCACTTACAGACACCAAACAAACTTTAAAGCGGTCACAAAATATTCAGCTATCAAAACATGACTTTTTAGATTGATATCTTATACGGTTTTTGTGAAAACGCAATTTACGTTTAGTGATTTTTTTATCGGTTATAATGTAATCCTATGGAGCAGGTTTAGAGTGTGTCATGTGACCTTTAGAGTGGAGATCTTTGAAAACAAAAATTATCTTTAAAAAAAGGGCGAACAAATTGCTCTCACGCCCACAAGATCTACTTGTCATACACAATTTATATATCAAAACGTAGGTATGCTTGTCTGGTTTCAGGCAATGTGATCAGTTTTGTGATACGTATTTTAGTTTTAGTTCCAGGAGCTTCTAAAGGACAAGAGTGACAAAACCACTCTCATTGACCGTCCATGTTAAAAATTTAAAAAATTTTCCTGCAAAACACACAAAGACGCTCTTTTCTAAATCGCTGGCATGGCCACAATTTTAAGTTTATCAACATAAATTTCATATCGATGAGTTAACAAGGGCCGTGTCTTTCAAACGGTGAAGTCGCTGTATCGATCGCATGTACGGTTGTGGATTTATTACGTTTTGTTTGGAGGCGTAATTAATGTATTGGTCTGTGAATTAAAAGGCGTTTGTAATGGAATTTCTTTCCATAAATAGCTTTCTACCTCAGTGCAATATTCCTCCTCACTGACCTGGGGGGAGGGGAAACCTCTTGAGGGGGGAGGGGCGACCAGGAAGTCAGCATACTCTCTACTTTGCAGATAGAGAAAGGAGCTGTGTGTCCTAAAGATAGTGTAGTGGTTATGGTGAATGCCTTTGGTGCGGGCTCAGCAATTCAGCATTCCCACTCGCATTTTCCTCAGGGAATGCATTTTCTAGTTCTTAATTTTAATTTTAATTTTATTATTCCGTACGTTTTTTGGCTCTGCGTAACTTCTGCATACTTTCAGCTATTGAGACCATTCAACTTTTAAAATGTTCGTCTCGTTCAGCTAACGATGGGACTTCTTCAAGTTTTTTTGTACTATTTATACTTTTTAAAATATTAAGCTTTTAGACACTTTATTTTAACATTGAAGTCAATGAGAACATCCTTTTTCCTGCTTCAAAACACACGTTCTGCCAAAAGTTTCAGCTCCTTCATACTTTCACTTACAGACACCAAACAAACTTTAAAGCGGTCACAAAATATTCAGCTATCCAAACATGACTTTTTAGATTGATATCTTTTACGGTTTTTGTGAAAACGCAATTTACGTTTAGTGATATTTTATCGGTTATAATGTAATCCTATGGAGCAGGTTTAGAGTGTGTCATGTGACCTTTAGAGTGGAGATCATCCACAAAAAATATTATCTTTAAAAAAAGGGGGAACAAATTGCTCTCACGCCCACAAGATCTACTTGTCATACACAATTTATATATCAAAACGTAGGTATGCTTGTCTGGTTTCAGGCAATGTGATCAGTTTTGTGATACGTATTTTAGTTTTAGTTCCAGGAGCTTCTAAAGGACAAGAGTCATGTTAAAAAGTCTAAAAAATGTTTCTGCAAAACACACAAAGACGCTCTTTTCTAAATCGCTGACATGGCCACATTTTTAAGTTTATCAACATAAATTTCATATCGATGCGTTCACAAGGGCCGTGTCTTTCAAACGGTGAAGTCGCTGTATCGATCGCATGTACGGTTGTGGATTTATTACGTTTTGTTTGAAGGCTTTGATAACTGATTTTGTGTGTGGATGAAAGCGTTTCTAATGGTATTTTGATTCCCTAAATAGCTTTCTTTACCTCAGTGCAGTCCTCCTCCCCCACCTCATGTGGAGAAAGCCTCTTGAGGGGGGAGGGGCGACCAGTCAAGTCAGGACACTCTCTATATTGCAGATAGAGAAAGGAGCTGTGTGATATTAGGCTTTATAAGTACTGAAGGAACACTGCTTGTATGTCCTAAAGATAGTGTAGTGGTTATGGTGAATGGCTTTTGTGCGGGCTCAGCAATTCAGCTATTCAGCATTTCCACTCGCATTTTCCTCAGGAAATGCATTGTCTAGTTCTTAATTTTAATTTTAATTTTATTATTCCGTACGTTTTTTGGCTCTGCGTAACTTCTGCATACTTTCAGCTATTGAGACCATTCAACTTTTAAAATGTTCATCTCGTTCAGCTAACGATGGGACTTCTTCAAGTTTTTTTGTACTATTTATACTTTTTAAAATATTAAGCTTTTAGACACTTTTTTTTAACATTGAAGTCAATGAGAACATCCTTTTTCCTGCTTCAAAACACACGTTCTGCCAAAAGTTTCAGCTCCTTCATACTTTCACTTACAGACACCAAACAAACTTTAAAGCGGTCACAAAATATTCAGCTATCCAAACATGACTTTTTAGATTGATATCTTATACGGTTTTTGTGAAAACGCAATTTACGTTTAGTGATTTTTTTATCGGTTATAATGTAACCCTATGGAAGGGATTTAGAGTGTGTCATGTGACCTTTAGAGTGGAGATCTTTGAAAACAAAAATTATCTTTAAAAAAAGGGCGAACAAATTGCTCTCACGCCCACAAGATCTACTTGTCATACACAATTTATATATCAAAACGTAGGTATGCTTGTCTGGTTTCAGGCAATGTGATCAGTTTTGTGATACGTATTTTAGTTTTAGTTCCAGGAGCTTCTAAAGGACAAGAGCGACAAAACCACTCTCATTGACCGTCCATGTTAAAAAAAATTAAAATTTTCCTGCAAAACACACAAAGACGCTCTTTTCTAAATCGCTGGCATGGCCACAATTTTAAGTTTATCAACATAAATTTCATATCGATGCGTTCACAAGGGCCGTGTCTTTCAAACGGTGAAGTCGCTGTATCGATCGCATGTACGGTTGTGGATTTATTACGTTTTGTTTGGAGGCGTAATTAATGTATTGGTCTGTGAATTAAAAGGCGTTTGTAATGGAATTTCTTTCCATAAATAGCTTTCTACCTCAGTGCAATATTCCTCCTCACTGACCTGGGGGGAGGGGAAACCTCTTGAGGGGGGAGGGGCGACCAGGAAGTCAGGATACTCTCTACTTTGCAGATAGAGAAAGGAGCTGTGTGTCCTAAAGATAGTGTAGTGGTTATGGTGAATGGCTTTGGTGCGGGCTCAGCAATTCAGCATTCCCACTCGCATTTTCCTCAGGGAATGCATTTTCTAGTTAGTGGGAATGCTTTAATAAGCATTCCCAGTATTGATATTCGTTTTTTATTATTCTTCTTCTTAATTAGTGGGAATGCTTTAATAAGCATTCCCAGTATTGATATTCGTTTTTTATTATTCTTCTTCTTCTTAATTTTAATTTTAATTTTATTATTCCGTACGTTTTTTGGCTCTGCGTAACTTCTGCATACTTTGAGCTATTGAGACCATTCAACTATTAAAATGTTCGTCTCGTTCAGCTAACGATGGGACTTCTTCAAGTTTTTTTGTACTATTTATACTTTTTAAAATATTAAGCTTTTAGACACTTTTTTTTAACATTGAAGTCAATGAGAACATGCTTTTTACCGCTTCAAAACACACGTTCTGCCAAAAGTTTCAGCTCCTTCATACTTTCACTTACAGACACCAAACAAACTTTAAAGCGGTCACAAAATATTCAGCTATCCAAACATGACTTTTTAGATTGATATCTTATACGGTTTTTGTGAAAACGCAATTTACGTTTAGTGATTTTTTTATCGGTTATAATGTAATCCTATGGAGCAGGTTTAGAGTGTGTCATGTGACCTTTAGAGTGGAGATCTTTGAAAACAAAAATTATCTTTAAAAAAAGGGCGAACAAATTGCTCTCACGCCCACAAGATCTACTTGTCATACACAATTTATATATCAAAACGTAGGTATGCTTGTCTGGTTTCAGGCAATGTGATCAGTTTTGCGATAGGCATTTGACTTTTAGTTCCAGGAGCTTCTAAAGGACAAGTGCCTCAAACGCCCTCCCATTGACCGTCATGTTAAAAAGTCTAAAAAAAATTCCTGCAAACACACAAAGACGCTCTTTTCTAAATCGCTGGCATGGCCACAATTTTAAGTTTATCAACATAAATTTCATATCCCTGCGTTCACAAGGGCCGTGTCTTTCAAACGGTGAAGTCGCTGTATCGATCGCATGTACGGTTGTGGATTTATTACGTTTTGTTTGGAGGCGTAATTAATGTATTGGTCTGTGAATTAAAAGGCGTTTGTAATGGAATTTCTTTCCATAAATAGCTTTCTACCTCAGTGCAATATTCCTCCTCACTGACCTGGGGGGAGGGGAAACCTCTTGAGGGGGGAGGGGCGACCAGGAAGTCAGCATACTCTCTACTTTGCAGATAGAGAAAGGAGCTGTGTGTCCTAAAGATAGTGTAGTGGTTATGGTGAATGGCTTTGGTGCGGGCTCAGCAATTCAGCATTCCCACTCGCATTTTCCTCAGGGAATGCATTTTCTAGTTTTAATTTTAATTTTATTCCGTACGTTTTTTGGCTCTGCGTAACTTCTGCATACTTTCAGCTATTGAGACCATTCAACTTTTAAAATGTTCATCTCGTTCAGCTAACGATGGGACTTCTTCAAGTTTTTTTGTACTATTTATACTTTTTAAAATATTAAGCTTTTAGACACTTTTTTTTAACATTGAAGTCAATGAGAACATCCTTTTTCCTGCTTCAAAACACACGTTCTGCCAAAAGTTTCAGCTCCTTCATACTTTCACTTACAGACACCAAACAAACTTTAAAGCGGTCACAAAATATTCAGCTATCCAAACATGACTTTTCAGATTGATATCTTTTACGGTTTTTGTGAAAACGCAATTTACGTTTAGCGATTTTTTCAGAAAATGGAATCGGTTATAATGTAACCCTATGGAAGGGATTTAGAGTGTGTCATGTGACCTTTAGAGTGGAGATCTTTGAAAACAAAAATTATCTTTAAAAAAAGGGCGAACAAATTGCTCTCACGCCCACAAGATCTACTTGTCATACACAATTTATATATCAAAACGTAGGTATGCTTGTCTGGTTTCAGGCAATGTGATCAGTTTTGTGATACGTATTTTAGTTTTAGTTCCAGGAGCTTCTAAAGGACAAGAGCGACAAAACCACTCTCATTGACCGTCCATGTTAAAAATTTTAAAAATTTTCCTGCAAAACACACAAAGACGCTCTTTTCTAAATCGCTGGCATGGCCACAATTTTAAGTTTATCAACATAAATTTCATATCGATGCGTTCACAAGGGCCGTGTCTTTCAAACGGTGAAGTCGCTGTATCGATCGCATGTACGGTTGTGGATTTATTACGTTTTGTTTGGAGGCGTAATTAATGTATTGGTCTGTGAATTAAAAGGCGTTTGTAATGGAATTTCTTTCCATAAATAGCTTTCTACCTCAGTGCAATATTCCTCCTCACTGACCTGGGGGGAGGGGAAACCTCTTGAGGGGGGAGGGGCGACCAGGAAGTCAGCATACTCTCTACTTTGCAGATAGAGAAAGGAGCTGTGTGTCCTAAAGATAGTGTAGTGGTTATGGTGAATGGCTTTGGTGCGGGCTCAGCAATTCAGCATTCCCACGCATCGCATTTTCCTCAGGGAATGCATTTTCTAGTTTTAATTTTAATTTTATTATTCCGTACGTTTTTTGGCTCTGCGTAACTTCTGCATACTTTCAGCTATTGAGACCATTCAACTTTTAAAATGTTCGTCTCATTCAGCTAACGATGGGACTTCTTCAAGTTTTTTTGTACTATTTATACTTTTTAAAATATTAAGCTTTTAGACACTTTTTTTAACATTGAAGTCAATGAGAACATCCTTTTTCCTGCTTCAAAACACACGTTCTGCCAAAAGTTTCAGCTCCTTCATACTTTCACTTACAGACACCAAACAAACTTTAAAGCGGTCACAAAATATTCAGCTATCCAAACATGACTTTTCAGATTGATATCTTTTACGGTTTTTGTGAAAACGCAATTTACGTTTAGCGATTTTTTCAGAAAATGGAATCGGTTATAATGTAACCCTATGGAAGGGATTTAGAGTGTGTCATGTGACCTTTACAGTGGAGATCTTTGAAAACAAAAATTATCTTTAAAAAAAGGGCGAACAAATTGCTCTCACGCCCACAAGATCTACTTGTCATACACAATTTATATATCAAAACGTAGGTATGCTTGTCTGGTTTCAGGCAATGTGATCAGTTTTGTGATACGTATTTTAGTTTTAGTTCCAGGAGCTTCTAAAGGACAAGAGCGACAAAACCACTCTCATTGACCGTCATGTTAAAAATTTTAAAAATTTTCCTGCAAAACACACAAAGACGCTCTTTTCTAAATCGCTGGCTTGGCCACAATTTTAAGTTTATCAACATAAATTTCATATCGATGCGTTCACAAGGGCCGTGTCTTTCAAACGGCGAAGTCGCTGTATCGATCGCATGTACGGTTGTGGATTTATTACGTTTTGTTTGGAGGCGTAATTCATGTATTGGTCTGTGAATTAAAAGGCGTTTGTAATGGAATTTCTTTCCATAAATAGCTTTCTACCTCAGTGCAATATTCCTCCTCACTGACCTGGGGGGAGGGGAAACCTCTTGAGGGGGGAGGGGCGACCAGGAAGTCAGCATACTCTCTACTTTGCAGATAGAGAAAGGAGCTGTGTGTCCTAAAGATAGTGTAGTGGTTATGGTGAATGGCTTTGGCGCGGGCTCAGCAATTCAGCATTCCCACTCGCATTTTCCTCAGGGAATGCATTTTCTAGTTTGCTTAATATAATAATACCACATAACTTTGGTTAATATATTACTTGTACTTGAGTAATATTATAATACGTTTAATTTGGTCATATTTGAATAAGCCCCCTTCTCTCCTGTATGCAAAGAAATCATAGTTCTGTGAACTCATGTGAAATAAGAGTCTCTTATCGTTTTCTTATTTTGTTCATTCAACTAAGACCTTGCAAGATTTAGAACCTGGGAAGATGGTACAGACAAGACTAACACAGTCTCCTTGTGAGACATTCTTGAGCAATCATGAAAAATATACAATATACAGGCCTTATATACATATTCTTTTAACCCCAATAGTTTCTACAGGATGGTTGGAAGCCACCATGAGTACAGGTTCAGCCATCAGAATAAATTGAGTTAGTGGTGAGAGCTGTAAAGGCTACATGTCTCTGAGCAAAACCACATAGTGAAGATCTCAGCAGCGATGCTAAAAGCAAGTATATGGATAGATGGCTGCCACGTAGGAATATTGGGCAAGATTTACTGAAAGTGAAAATGCCCTTTAAAGTATGCTCGCTTACAAGCTTATATTTGGGAAGACAGAAACAATGCAAAAGTGACCCAGGGCACCCAGTGGCTGATAAATCATTGATAAATGTAAAGGAGTGCAACTGAAAAAGTAGACTTTACTTTACATCTACAGGTAGGGATTTTACCCAAATTCTTTTATTTTATGGGAATAACGTGTAGCACCCTCTAGTGCTAGATTAGGTGTAGGAAAGTTTACTAGACTCGTAATAGTTGCATGAGTCTCTTTATTGGGTCAGGGTTCAGATTCGGGTCAGGCTGGAAGGTTGCAGACCAGGCCTCTATCACTTCCCCCTGGTTCTGGAGGTTTCATAAAAATGTCTAAAAGCTAGTGGGTGGGGGTATAGGGGGGACGATCTGAATATACTGTATGTGGGAATCAGACCAATCCCCAGGCTGGAGGCTTAACAGACCAGCGAAAGGCCTGAAAGCAGTTTCGCCTACAGCTGCAGTGCAAGAAAAGTGTGAGTAACTCTACACCCCCCGGAGGCCTACAAGGGAGAGGGCTGTTAGGTGCCATACCCAACCAGTTCTCCCTGGGACAGTACTGCAAGTCTGTTCTAGAATCCCTTGTCTTGGGATATTCTTTGAGACAGCCAAGTAGATAGACAGTTTCTAGCTGGGGTCTAAAGAGGTTTATTTAAAGGAGACCAAGTGCTCCTTATAGATAATGTGTTACTGATCTGTTAAGAGACCAAAGCCACTCCAGGGGTAGTTGAAATTCCAGGATCCATCTTTGTGTTCTTTTGTACAGAAATATAAATAATTTGTCCTCCAAGTTTGTTTAAAGTCAAGTTGGGCATCCCACATACCTCTGGACCCTATCCAGATTATTTACCCTAAATAAAACAACAAAAACAAGCCCATGGACTGGTTAATGACTTTGGATGCGAGTTGGGAAATGTGTGTTGCCTGGCTGTGCAGGAATAGGGGCACCCAAAATCTAGCAGCTCCTTAGGGGATAGCAATACAAACATATTGAAGAACACTGTTTACTGTGAACAAAACTGTCATGGAGGATTATCTGATCTGATCTGCTCCTTCAGGGTGAGAACTATCCCATTAATATAAAGGGTAACTAGATTCCAAAGAGGAACTCCTCAACAGGAGTATAATCCTGGATGTACTGCTGTAAATTCTCCCAAATAGGGCAAAGAAAAGTGTGTGGAATCCACATGGCAAGCACTCACTTTGCCCTGTATACTGTGTAGCCACCTGCAGTACCAGTCAGTTTTCTTTACCTGTGTCCTGAATCCGCAGATGAGCTTGGAGTTTTCAGAATTCCAATTCACCTTTGTGTGTTCCAGCTCCTCGTCATCATGCATTAATTTTTCTGTAATTTAACCGCTTAAGCCCCGGACCATTTTGCAGCTAAATGCCCAGGCCAGGTTTTGCGATTCGGGACTGCGTCGCTTTAACAGACAATTGCGCGGTCGTGCGACGTGGCTCCCAAACAAAATTGGCGTCCTTTTTTCCCCACAAATAGAGCTTTCTTTTGGTGGTATTTGATCACCTCTGCGGTTTTTATTTTTTGCGCTATAAACAAAAATAGAGCGACAATTTTGAAAAAAATTCAATATTTTTTACTTTTTGCTATAATAAAAATCCCCCAAAAACATATATAAAATTTTTTTTTTTCCTCAGTTTAGGCCGATACGCATTCTTCTACCTATTTTTGGTAAAAAAAATCGCAATAAGCGTTTATCGATTGGTTTGCGCAAGATTTATAGTGTTTACAAAATAGGGGATAGTTTTATTGCATTTTTATTAATTATTTTTTTTTTACTACTATTGGCGGCGATCAGTGATTTTTTTCGTGACTGCGACATTATGGCGGACACTTCGGACAATTTTGACACATTTTTGGGACCATTGTCATTTTCACAGCAAAAAATGCATTTAAATTGCATTGTTTGTTGTGAAAATGACAGTTGCAGTTTGGGAGTTAAACACAGGGGGCGCTGTAGGAGTTAAGGATCACTGTGTGTGTTTACAACTGTAGGGGGGTGTGGCTGTCGGAATGACGTCATCGATCGTGTCTTCCCTATAAAGGGAATGACGCGATCGATGCGCCGCCACAGTGAAGCACGGGGAAGCCGTGTTTACATACGGCTCTCCCCGTTCTTCATCTCCGGGGAGTGATCGCGACGGAGCGGCTATAAACGAATAGCCGCGCCGTCGTCCCGGATCGCTCCCCGAGGGAACCCGACCGCCGCACGCAGCGGAGGGGGTCCCGATCGGACCCCCCACCCGCTAGAAGGCAAGGGCGTATATATACGCCCTTCTGCCTGTCCGTGCCATTGTGCGGACGTATATAGGCGTGCGGCGGTCGTTAAGTGGTTAATAAAAATTTAAGAAAAGAAACAAGTTTCCTTTAACAGTTAAAGCAGGAATGTAGAACAAGGACAGCACATTGATATCCATAACAAAGCCCCTGGGAGACAGAACAAAGTGTCATGGGGTTTAAATTCGATTTGATACTCTCTGAAATATTGCCTGTGCCATGTGCAATACAGGAAATACTTTTTCACTGGGATACAACCTATACTGTATGTTAAAGATGGTTTGCCCCTAAATGGAAATGGGGAAGATGGGGAAGGGCTATGATAGGTAATAAGAAGGTTCCAATGTTACAAACAACCATTGGAAATGGTAATATTTATACTATCATAACGCAAAATACGTATCCAAAATGTGACAATTAAGTAAAGTGTTTGTTCACCAATGCCAGAAGTCTGCCAAGCAAAATAGGTGAGTTGGAAGCTTTGCTTCACAAAAAGAACTATGATTTAATTGGTATTGCTGTATCTTGGCTTCATTCTTCACATGACTGGGCTATTAATGTTTCTGGCCATCATCTCTTTCAGAGAGACAAGGTAAAAAGAAAAGGTGGTGGTGTCTTTTCTATGTGAAAAGTGATCTCAAAGCAAGTGTGAAAGAGGACCTAGTTGATGAGTGGAACTGCACATGGGTGTGTGTAATACAAAGGGTATCATTGGAGTTTGTTATGGACTTCCCGGTGTTAATGAGGGGGTGGAGACTCGGCTCCCTGCACAAATAGAAAGGGCTGGGACAGTGATAATAATGAGGGATTTTAACTACTCAGAAATTGAATGGAGCAATGACTCTGCAGGAACAGTTAAGGGCAAAATGTATAAACCTATTGCAAGACAATTTTATGGTACAGATCATAGAGACCCTGACTAGGAATGATGCTCTGCTGGACCTGGTAATCTCGAACCAATCAGAGCTTATCAGTAATGTTCATATAAAAGAACAACTGGGTAGCAGTGGCCATAACATGACTTAAATTATTGTTAGCTGTAAAAAAACAAGCATATACTGAAAATATAAAAACACTTAACTCTAGGAGAGGACATTTTGCAGGCTGTTTTCCAAGTCTTAGACTGGGAAGAAATATTGGCATTGATGAACAAAGAATAGAAATGGGTATTCTTCAAAAAGACGTACAGTATGTGAACACACTGTAAAGTACTGTATATTTCCACGAGCAATATGTTTAAAAGGCTAAAAATAAAACATATGTGGTTCACGGCCAAAGTTAAAAAAGCAATAAATAATAGGAAAATATTTATTTTTAAATATAAAAATGAAGGAACACTATCATCATTTAAATGTTACAAAGTATATGACAGAATATGTAAAAAGAAACGAACAACAGATTGCAAAAGATAGGACAAACCCCCCCAAAAAATTCAAATATATTAATAGTAAAAAGGGCAGGCATGAGGGTGTAGATTCACTAGAAAAGCAGGTAAGATCTTCCAATAGGGACACCAGTGTTTGTGCGCAGGTCAGGGTGGTTGTCACATCCTCCATATTTCCCTCCTTGTTGGGCACCAAGCAAGGATCACATGAAAGGCCTTTCCTGGGTGGGTTATTTTGGGCTACACTAGGCACCTTGTACATGGTCACCTTGTTCACATGAGGTAACTTTGCTTTGTGCCATCTTCATCGATGCCCTGGCACAAGACTGAGGCTGCCGTGGGGGAATACTCGACCTCAAGGCAGACCTCCACTATTAGCGATGAACATACACCATCAATACTTGCACTGCAACTGTTCTCCTATTAACTCTCGGGTCTTCAAGACAATGTTCACCTTCTCTGTAATCTGCATTTAGGAGCAACATGGTGAGCTCTGTCCACATCCACCTGTCCAGCGTTTTCCAGTGCACAGGCTCTGCACATGCACCTAACTTAACTCTTGAACTTCCGTACCTTAACACAGGATGGGAACCTCTGTGGCGCGAATCTGCTCATGTTGCTCTGGGAGACAGACCGTGGGCAGAAGAAGTGCCGACACCATCTCCCTTGCTGCTAGAGGCCATTTTACCTATAACGGGTACACACTACAGACAGGCTGCTTGTTAAACTTCTGTTACCCTAGGTAACCACTTGTATCTTCAAACTACTCTTCTCCACACTGATATCTTCATATGCCAATGTGTTAAGATTCACTCAGTGAACTATGTGTGCTAGTTACTCGCAAATCACCCCTTTCAGTAATTTCAGAAAATAAACACTTCAAAGTCCAACGTACAAGTACAGGGTCTTTCCTACATCCCTACTCCCAGCTACAGGCTTGTGCTTCCCCTGCATACCTGCAAAGGTCAATTCCAGCACTTATACAGTGGATATAAACAGGTATCTGTGATGCAAAAAAAGTCCAGACATATGAAGAATACGGGAGATTGTTGTCACATGTACCATACAGCCAGTACTTGCCAGATATTCCTGTAGCTCCTTTAATGTTGCTGCAGGTCTCTTGTCAGCCTCTCTGACCAATTTTCTTCTCGTCTTTTTTATAAATTTTGGAGGGACGTGCAGTGCTTGGTAATGTCAATGTTGTGCCATATTTCTCCACTTGATGATGACTGTCTTCATTGTGTTCCATGCCTTGGAAATTCTTTTGTACCCTTCTCCTGTCTGATACATTTTAACAATGAGATCCCTCTGATGCTTTGGAAGCTCTCTGTGGACCATGGCTTTTGCTGTAGGATGTAACTAAGAAAATGTCAGGAAAGACCTACTAGAACAGTTGAACTTTATTTGGGGTTAATTAGAGGCACTTTAAATAATGGCAGGTGTGTACTGATTCCTATTTTAAATGAGTTTGAATGTGATTGCTTAATTCTGAACACAGCTACATCCACAGTTATAAGAGAGTGTGCACACGTATGCAACCACATTATTTTAGTTTTTTAGTTTTACTTCCCCGCCCCCTAAAAATATTTCAGTTTTTTTTTTCAATTGATTTGTACAGTCTATAGGTCACATTAAATGTGGAATTATTTATCTTTGCCTCATTTTTTTACATCACAGAAACCAGACATTTTGATAGGGGTGTGTAGACTTTTTATATCCACTATACTCTTTCAGAGACACTTTCATGCAGATGTAAGTCCTTCAGAGGCATGCTCCAGTGCTGGTGCCTTCAGGATGAACCCCAGGTTAAGATGCCTTTACATCGCGATGGTGATAGATGACCTCATTCTGCTCCTCGTGTATATCATTCTCCGTCTCTCTCCCCTACAGGCACCGGCCCCAGCTCTCTCCCTTTTTTGGTCTCACCATAGGGGGAAAATCCCCAAACTTTCCCAACTATATCTCTCTGGGGGTTCACCTCATACCGTACCACTGTCCCATATTTATATATCACAAGATTCGTGGGCTGGGCCCAGAAAAGAACTCGCCAAAAAAAAAAAAAACGTGAAAGGCATTAACTCCTACCATCCCAGCCAGTCATAGGCGTGCACACAGGGTGTGCCAGGTATGCCCAGGCACACCCTAATCACCCTGTACAGCACAAATTCCCCTTACTGCCCCCCTCCCCCCCAGTGATACAGCAATACTGGCTTCCCTCCTCTCCCGCCAGCTGTTGCTGCAGGGATGGCATGGATGTTTTAGGATGAGTGGGTGAAGGGGCAGGTAAATATGTAATTTACTGGCCCCTTCCCTTTCTGAATGAACACCGTGAGTGATCAGTAGTGTGTGTTTGCGCTTTGGGGTGCACACCCTAATGCAATAGGCTGCGCACATCTATGCAGCCAGGGGCGCACCTATCTAGCCATTTCAACCTGCTTACTTTTTGGTGACACTAAGCGGTAAACTTCCTTCACTTTGAAGAGATTTCTTCTTTTGTAGCTATAGGAGATAATGTGATGGGAAATCTCCCAATTGAGACACAGAAAACCAAAAAACTAACGGGGGACTTAACAATGCCCTACTCTATCAAAAATAAGCTTGGGCTTTAGATAGGCTTTAAGAGGACCTTGAGCCATTGACCCAGAGCAATCATTTAGGTCAAGTGTTTTCCGACTTAATGACCAGCAAAGTGGGGATTAAAGTGAAAGCCCTGGACCTTAAAAAAAAAAGACAGCGATATAAGTTGCTCTATTTCTTTCTTGATGGGCTCTCTTTAAGATATATGGTGGCAGCAGAGGGTGGAGAATATAATTTATATTAGCTGGGCATTTAACTCGAGGCCCCCCTTCTCAGAACAAGACACACTAGTCTTGTTAAGCAGAGACCCTCAGTTCAGCTGATAGAAGGCTGCGAAGCTGGTTTAGGTCTTGTGGGAAATCAAGCTGGTCAAGGCTTGGAGGGGATGTGAAGGGGGAGAGCTGCACTGTATGAATTCAACACCACTTTGATGTACTGAACTGTTCACTCTGATTGGCAGGGAGGAAGATCTGCCAGTTAAAACGACTAGCTGGTACTGCTCCATTTCATGTAATTAGAGAAAAATCATTGTTGTTGGGGACGAGGGAGGGGAAAGAGGAGGAATTGATTTTGAACAAATGAACTGTCGCTCTCCTATTCAACATGTTCTCTCGTGTAGATCATTTTAGGGCTCTGCTTACCCAGCTCTAATTGGATATTAAAGGCAGTCAAAGCCTGCAGCAATATAACAACAGCATGTCAATATATATAGTATTTTGTTTCAGGTGAAACTTGTTTTGTGTACTGACAGGAGAGTCAGAGATTTTCCATTTTAGCTTTACAGAGACATATGTATTTCGGCTACAATTATTTTCAATATGTTTTTCAGTTAAACACTTGAAGTGCTCCATCTTGTGGCCATATGTGTGTCAGACAGCAAAATCACTGTTTTTCTTTTAACAAGTGCTGGCTTCAGGGCCACTGATAGAAATCATGGGGCCCCGTACAACCTAGCTGACGGGGCCCCTTCAGTCCCGCCCCTGGTCCCTCCTTCAGCCCCAATCCTGGCTGCGCCCCCTGGCCCAGTGACTTGACAGCGGGACATGCCAATGCCATAATGTACTGTAGAGACAGTGCCACCCATGCCGCCAATGCCAAAATGTACTGCAGACAGTGCCACCCATGCTGCCAATGGCATAATGCCATTGGCAGCATGGGTGGCACTGTCTGCAGCACATTATGGCATTGGCGGCATGGGTGGCACTGTCTGCAGCACATTACGGTATTGGCGGCATGGCATGGGTGGCACTGTCTCTGCAGGCAGCACATGCGTTATGGGCAGACAGAGCCACCCATGCCGATGCCAATCATGCCATAATGTATACATGCTGCTGCAGTAGTAGTAGGAGGAGATCTTGAAGCCGCCCCCCCCCCCCCAAGCACACACCTGTGTAATGTTTAGCTGCCTGGGCCCAAGGAATCACTTCTTCCCTGATAGGTGCTGCTACATGGACTTGAGGGACAGGTAGATGGGTTGCCTCTGCCTCTGCTGCCATTGCCGCTGCTCGCCGGGTGGTCGCCTTAAGTTACTGCTACTTCTCACGTGCGGGGTGAGACTCAGATACAGCCAGGAAGGAATCACTCACTCCGCGGCGCCTGGAGGACGGCAGTACACAGATGACGCGCTGGCCGGGACTTGATCTAGCACAGAGAGCGGGCACGGAAGAGGTATTCTTCTGCTCCCGAAACACACAAAATAGTCCCTTACCTGCCGCCATCTAACAATACAAAAAGCGACCAAAAAAAAGGAAAATCTAACAGGGGATATGGTGGCGTGTGCTGGCAGTATTAAACGGTTGTGGTGGTTGGGCATTTGAGGGACATGGCTGAAGGATTTTTTTTTTTTTTTTACTACAAATTATTGATCTGATCAGGTTGCCGGGCCCCCCTGCTGGCCGGGCCCGGTACAACAGTGCCAGTTGTACTGGCCTATCAGTGGCCCTGGCTGGCTTACAGGATAAGCAGGGCTCAATTAACATCACTGGAGTCAACCCAACGCAACACCGCAACATCACAGAAATTGGTGGACCTATTGTGTTACTAGAAAGACAGCCTACTGACAAGCAAAACAAAGGCTGGAGCGGTGTTATTCCAATGGTCAGGTGCAATCTAAACAGTGTTAAACTGAGTCTAGATTCCAGATGGGTTTACAGAGCAATGACTGACAATAGTATAGATATCAGACTGATGGTTAGAATAAGCACAGACAAGCTGTGACCAATTGCAGTCCAAACAATCTACAAGAATAATCCAAGGCATGAACAGATGTCAGAGTCAGACAGACCACAATCTAAAACATGAAAAAGCAGACTAGCCTCGTGATCAGGCACTGCCTGGATGTCCAGCAGTCTTCTTAGGTGCTTCCTTGATTAGAACAAGTGTGTGCTACAGAGATTTGAGCTGCAGCGCTGAGTAACAACCTGCAGATGGCAAAGGCACAAGCCCAATCATTACATGCTATAATTGAATTACCTCTTTTACAGAAAACTATTTCTCATTGTACTGAGCTTAAAGAGGAATGACAGTCTGCTCACATAATTTGTAATAAAAACATCTTTGCCATTCTTAAGCTTTGCATAATATTTTATATATACTGTCATTTTTTTCTTGCCAACTATGCTACAGAAATCTGGGCAGCTGAAGCTGCTGTCTGTTCACTTCCTGGATTTACACAGAGGCACACCTCCAGCTCTGCAGCTCTCATTGGCCTTCTTATGACTCATCCCCCCTCCCTTCCTGGCAAACTCTCACAAGAGTAAAAGAGAGAGCTGTGCATGATGTCATAAGCCTAGGCTTTTTACCAGACAAGAAACAGGAAGTGGGCTGTAAAAATGTTTTACTATCCAAAGTTAAAACAACAAGGGCAGAAGATTTAATAGATGTAAAGTTGAAAAGCTGAAGGTCATCCTATGCATAAAGGTGAAAAAACACCTTGCTGTGCCAGCCCAGTTTTACTTACCTGAGCCCCGAATTTCCATGGGCACGATCCTGCGTCGCTTTCCCCACGACTTGGCGGCTCTTCATTCGATAGATTGATAGCAGTGCAGCCATTGGCTCCCGCTACTGTCATTCAAATCCAATGACACGGCCGCCATGGGGCGGGGTGGGCTGAGTCATACACTCGGCGGCTATGGCCGCCGAGTGTATCACACAGGAGCACGCAAGCAAGGTAACCCCCTTGGGAGAGAGCTTCCCAGAGGGGGTTAGCTATTACGGGAAGGAGCTGCGAGAGCCACAGTGGGACCCCAGAAGAGGACTGTTGGGGCCACCCTGTGCAAAACAAACTGCACAGTGGAGGTAAGTATGACATGCTTGTTATTTAAAAAAAACAACTGAACTTTTAGTAACACTTTAAGTTTGGCCTTGTTGCACTTTTCTCTTCTACCACTAGGTGGCCGGGTACTTGGTGGTACTAGATATAAGAAGGGCAACCCAAGGTCAGGTTATGGGTATATGTGATATCTCAGCCAATGAGCAGGGGTTTTCTTGAATCCCTTTGCCTGCTGGGAGAGCTTATATATTTGGGTGGAGTCAGGTGATCTATGTTCTGTGCCACCTGGACGGTTGTCTGGGTAGACGTGTGTCATGTGCCCTGGGCTGCTAGGCCGGAGATTGGGCCTATCATGGGGGCGTCTGGCTACTAGGCTGTCTGAGGGTCTATCCAGAAGCAAGAGAGCTTGGTTGAAGCCACAGTGAGTCACAGCCTCACCCCCCCTGAGAAGAACTACACTGTGCACAAGTTGGAGTTCTTGGCTCTGAAGTGGGCTGTAGTGGATAAACTACGGGACTATCTATATGGAGCCCCCTTTGTGGTGAAGACTGATAACAATCCCCTGACTTATTTGCTATCCACCGCTAAACTGGATGCCACTGGACATCGTTGGTTAGCTGCTTTGTCCAAATTCCAATTCAGTTTGAAATATTGACCGGGAGTGGGAAATAAAGATGCTGACGCTCTTTCCCGAAGACCTCACTTCACCTAGAATGGTCAGAAGAGTAGAGTTCATTTGCCTCTCAAAGGAGTACAGGCTGTGTGTCAGGGAGTGGAATATAAACACAGAGGAGCCGTAGGGGCTGAAGCAGCGGGAGTCGCCCCTCCATGAGAACGGAGGTGGAAAGCTACTGCCGCTTTTGTGTCAGGTGCATTCAGAGAAAAACATTACCCGGCTGGGCAGTTCCAATGGACCATCTACAAAGCCAAGGGCCAATGGAGTTAGTGTGCATTGTTTTCTTGTGCCTGGAACCTGATCTGAGCAGGAGTAATAATGTCCTGGTTGTGATAGATCATTTCACCCGATATGCCCAGGATTTCCCCACAAGGGATCAACAAAATAGTACGGTGGCCAAGACACTGGTGGAGAAGTTCTTCGTCCATTATGGGTTGCCTCAGTGCCTACATTCAGATCAAGGTCGGGACTTTAAGAGGAAACTGGTCTGACTATGTGAACTCTTGAACATAAAAAAATCCAGGACTACTCCTTACCACCCCCAAAGGGATCCACAACCTGAGCGTTTCAACCGTACTCTGTTGAACACGCTGCGAACCCTCCCACTGGAGAAGAAACAACATTGGGGAGACCATATCGTTGCCATAGTTCATGCCTACAATAGTACCTCAAATAATTCTACCGGATACTCCCCCTACCAATTGAATTTCGGGAGAGAGTCTCGCTTACTCGTAGATTTAGCATTCGGAACATCAATAGATCACACCTCTCAAGCCTCCTATAGGGCCTATGTCGATAGGCTCCGTGTAGCACCTGGTTACTTTAAATGCTTCACAAAAACAGATCTTTAAAGCGGAGGTTCACCCTAAAAAACATCTATATACCATTACATCCAGCATACTTCCGACATCTACAGTATGCTGTTTTTTTGTATTTTTTTGCTGTACATACCGTTTTATTGTTATTTTCCCCCCGGCTTCCGGGTTCTGGCTCCGGCATGAGTGGGCGTTCCTATTCAAAGGTTAGATGATTGATGTCTGTTGAAAAACTTCCCCTGGCGCATAAGGCTCGTCACGAGTTTTCCGAACTCGAGTCGGCTCTATAGGGCATCTGCGCAGTCGGTTCTACACGGCTAATTACGGAAAACTGGTGACGCACCTTATGCGCCAGGGGAAGTTTTTCACCAGACGTCAATCATCTAACCTCTGAATAGGAACGCCCACTACCGCGGGAGCCAGAACCTGGAAGCCGGGGGGAAAATAACAATAAAACGGTATTTACGGCAAAAAAAAAAACAGCATACTGTAGATGTCGGAAGTACTGTATGCTGGATGTAATGGTATATAATTGTTTTAGGGTGAACCTCCACTTTAAAATGATACTGAATATCCTCAATGTTTCCAGTTCTAGAATGGGCACACTTTTTTTAGTTCAACTAAACAAAATCTTTGCAGTCCTCATATTTGTTCTGCCTTATTATTAATACTCATTTAATTTTGTGATTACTACTGTGATGTATAGAGGAACATAGGGGATCTCAGCTACTCTAAATATAGCACTTGTAAAAAAAAAAAGCGTCCCTGAAAATATTTTTGAAATGTTGCCAATTATGCACTTAGGCACTGCCCAAGGGTCATCGGGTCAGTAGGGGGTCCCATGAGAGGCTCCTGGTATCCTGTGATATTAAATCAGTAGTAAACTTTGCTAACATTACTACATTTTAGAGGCCCTGAGGTAGGTTATGCCACAATGTACAAGTATGCACAGCATCATAGGCGTGCGCCGCCTCCTCCTTGATTTTGTCCCCTGACCCAGCCTCCCCTAGGAGGCAAGCGACCGCAGCGTACCCCATGCTTCCAGAGCATGGACTGCTCAAAGTTCCTCACTGCGCTCTGATGTGAGGCCCGGAGCTGGAGGACAAACAGGCTCGCCGCTCACTGGGGGCACAGAGCTGTCACCGAGGACGGGCAGGAGGCGCAGGCTGCTGCGGGAGCCGCTGGAATTGGGCGGATCGAAGCAGGAGACTGGCATCATGGTATGGAAGGTAGGTACCATGACCATCATACACACCTGCAGGAAGAGACTGGGACAGAGGTGGAACTGCAGGAACAGGGCTAGGGGTCTCTTATCTCCCCCCAACTCCCCCCTCCCTCTCTCCAAGCCCCCTCCCCCTCTCTCAGCCTCCCCCCTTCTCTCTAAGCCCCCTCCCTTCTCTCTCAGCCCCCTCCCTTTTCTTCAAGCCCCCCTCCCCCCTCTCTCAGCCACCCTCCCTTCTCTCTCAGCCCCCTCTCTCTAAGCCCCCCTCTCTTCTCTCTCAGCCCCCTCCCTTCTCTTTCAGCCCCCCTCCCTTCTCTTCAAGCCCCCCTCCCTCTCTCTCAGCCACCCTCCCTTCTCTCTAAGCCCACCTCTCTTCTCTCTCAGCCCCCCTCCCTTCTCTTAAAGCCCCCCTCCCCTCTCTCAGCCACCCTTCCTTCTCTATAAGCCCCACTCCCTTCTCTCTATGCCCCCTCCCTTCTCTTCAAGCCCCCCTCCCCCTCTCTCAGCCACCCTCTCTTCTCTCTAAGCTCCCCTCTCTTCTCTCTCAGCCCCCTCCCTTCTCTCTCAGCCCCCCTCCCCTCTCTCAGCCACCCTCCCTTATCTCTAAACCCCCCTCTCTTCTCTCTTAGCCCCCCTACCTTCTCTTCAAGCCCCCCTCCCCTTCTCTTCAAGCCCCCCTCCCCCTCTCTCAGCCACCCTCCCTTCTCTCTAAGCCCCTCCCTTCTCTCTCAGCCCCCTCCCTTCTCTCCAAGCCCCCTCCCCCATCTCTGAGACACCCTCCCTTTTCTCTCAGCCTCCCTCTCTCTAAGCCCCCTCTCTTCTCTCTAAGTCCCCCTTGCTTCTCTCTCAGCCCCCTCCCTTCTCTCCAAGCCCATATCACTTCTCCCTCAGCCCCCCTCTCTCCAAGCCCCCCCCCCCCTGCTCTCTCAGACCCCCTCTCTCTAAGCCCCCCTCCCTTCTCTCTTAGCCCTTTCCTCTCTCTTAGCCCCCTTCCTTCTCTCTCAGCTCAGCTCTCCCCTCTCTCTAAGCCCCCCTCCCTTCTTTCTCAACCCCCTCTCTCTAAGTCCCCTCCCCTCCCTCTCAGCCCTCCCCTTTCGATCAGACCCCTCCCTTCTCTCTCAGCCATCCCCCCTCTTAGCCATCCCTATACTCTCAGCCATCCCCCTCTCTCTAAGCCCCCCTCCCTTCTCTCTTAGCCCTTTCCTCTCTCTTAGCCCCCTTCCTTCTCTCTCAGCTCAGCTCTCCCCTCTCTCTAAGCCCCCCTCCCTTCTTTCTCAACCCCCTCTCTCTAAGTCCCCTCCCCTCCCTCTCAGCCCTCCCCTTTCGATCAGACCCCTCCCTTCTCTCTCAGCCATCCCCCCTCTTAGCCATCCCTATACTCTCAGCCATCCCCCTCTCTCTAAGCTCTCCTCCTTTCTCTCTCACCCCCTGTCTCTCAGCCATCCCCCCTCTCTCAGCCCTCCCTATTCTCTCAGCCCCCCCTCTCTCAGCCAACCCGTCTCTATGAGCCCACCCTATTCTCTCAACCCCCCTCTCTCTAAGCCCCCTCCCTTCTCTCTCAGCCCACCCGTCTCTTTCAGTCCCCCTCTCTTAGCCCTCCCCCCATTCTTAGCCCTCCCTCTCTCAACCCCCCTTTCTCTCAGCCCCCCTCTCTCTCAGCCCTCCCTCTCTTTCAGCCCTCCCTCTTTCTTAGCCCTCCTTCTTTCTCAGCCCTCCCTCTCTTTCAGCCCTCCCTCTTTCTTAGCCCTCCTTCTTTATCAGCCCTTCCTCTCTCTCAGCCCTCCCTCCTACACCTCTTTCTCAGCCCTCCCTCCTACACCTCTCTCTCTCAGCCCTCTCTCCTACACCTCTCTCTCAGCCCTCCCTCCAACCAGCAAACTGAACAAAAAAACCTGTGCACATGTACCAATTTATTTCTAAAAGCGCGCATGTGTGTGTATATATATATATATATATATATATATATACGTATACACACATGCATGTGTGTTTGAGCTTTGGGGTGCACACCCTAATGTAATAGGCTGCGCACGCCTATGCACAGCATTCTAGTACACCTAAATCCTCCAGTGCTGCGCTGTGATCAATACGGCAGGGCCTGGGCGTTTCTATCTTCACCTGGTCTTCCTTCTGGGTTCTGCGCCTTCAGTCACTTGTCTTGGCCGGGCTGTGTTGATGTCATTCTCACGCATGCTCAAGTGCATCCTCTCTCTCTCATCCCCCTTTCTCTCTCATCCTCCCTCCCTTACCCCTCACCCCTCTCTTATCCCCTCTGTCTCTCTCTCTCTCTCTCTCTCTCTCTCTCTCTCTCTCATCCTCCCTCTCTCTTTAATTTAATTTGTTATAATAAAAAATTTTTTTAATATTTATTTATATATTATAAAAAGCCCCACCAAAATACTCAACACCAGGCCCATGATGTTCTTAATCTGGCCCTGAATTTACCTGTAAGAACAGAAACACAGGAGCTTCCATCGCTCACTTGTTATCAATGTGCAAGGAAAAGATTTAGAATTATTCCTGTGCACTTGGCTTTGTACCCGTACATATTTCAAGCAAGATTTTGAATAGAACAAAAATTATTCTTGGTGTAGCGAGGTCCCGGACCCCCTGAGGCCTAATGGTGACCTTCAGAGTCAGGGACAGACGACATCCTTCTTTGTAGAGTAGGTCACAAAGCCATGGTGGGTGCAATGCAAGGTAGATTAATGGGCGACAGACACTTTTGGAATGCAAAGAGATTGTCTCTTATTGTCTCTTAAACAGAACTGTTGGAGAGGGGGTTAGGGTCAGGACACCCTTTAGTGGTTGCAATGTTAATTGGCAAACTCTAATGCTTCGTACATCCGGTCATTTTTTGTGATGAAATAAAACGACGTTTTAAAAAACGTCATTTAAAATGATCGTGTGTGGGAAAAACATCGTTTTTTGTCTTCTGAAAAACGACCCAAAAAAAATTCAAACATGCTTCAATTTTTTATGTAGTTTTTCAAAATTTCGTTTTTTGTGTCATTTAAAATGATCGTGTGTGGGCTAAAACGACGTTTAAAACGAAGTTTTTAAACCCGTGAATGCTCAGAAGCAAGTTATTACGCGAGCTTGAATGGAACAGAGTGCCGCCGTACATGCTGAACGTAACCACGCTTTTCTAGAGCATTTAGAAAAAACGATGGTGTGTATTTTTAAAATGAAGTTTGAAAAACTACGTATTTTTTCATGAGAAAAAACAACGTTTTTTTTACAAGACAAAAAACGACCGTGTGTACTCGGCATAAGACATCTATAGGCAGATAGCCATGCAGGGAAAGGCATCAGCAAGGCACCACATCTGCACAAGTAGGATTGTTGTCTCCTATGTCAACAGACTTGTAACAGTTTCTAACACAAGTTGTAATGAACTTCTTTACTTCCTCTACAATATCCCCTTGTAGATCTTCACTCAACTGAGCTCCCAGTCTCTCTCACTAGACTTGCTGATCCACTGCCACTGGATCCCCTGAGCTCTTCCAATCTTCTCACACAGTATCTTCCTCAAGCATCACCCTGCTGACCTGCTTGGTCCCTGGCTTGACACACACAGTGGGGTTCTGCAAGCGTCACCTCCACTGGCTGGGTCCCTGACTTGGCACTTCAGATACTCCTCAAGCGTCACCCCGCTGGCCTGCTTGGTCCCTGGCTTGACACACACAATGATGCTATGCATGTGTCACCTCCACTGGCTGGGTCCCTGGTTTGACTCCTTCTGAAGTTTCCCAATTTTTCACTTCCCCCGGTTGGTAAGCATACTGCTCTGGTACTTGCTTCAGCTACTCACATTGGTCCCTGGTAATAAGGTGTATGGTCCTTCAATGGCGACAGCTTCTCCTTTACCTCCGACCACGATAGGTTCCTCCGGGTGGCAGAATCGTCACTTCTGCTTGTTTTACCCTGCACTGCTTCTACCGCTCCTGGAATGTCCCTCAGGCAGCCTAGCAGCCAAATGTCCCCGGGATAGGCCTCAGGCTCTGGCCTAGCAACCCATGTCCACCCAGACAGCCATTCAGGTGGCACAAAACACAGATCACCTCACTCCACCCAAATAAATAGGCTGTCCCAGAAGGCCAAGGGACCCAAAGAAATCCCTGCCTAATGGTTGAGATACCCCCATCCATTCGTAATCTGTCCTTGCAATGCCCTTGTCTTATTTGATGTCACTAGGTACCCGGCCACCCAGTGATAAAAGAGAGAAGTGCAGCAATTCCAGAATTAGGGTAAGATCAATTGATCTCCAAACAATTGACCAAGGCAACTATCTCCTGGCGTTTTAGGCTGGCCAACTGTGTCAAAGGGATCCCCCTCTGGCCAGTCCCTACTGTGCAAAATGCTAAATACTTACTTATTGATATACAGTGCCAACATGGGGCTGGCAGACACAGTTGGAGGAGAGCTACAAACTCAGGTCACTGACTTGCACTATGCAATAGAAAAGGAGATACATCTGTGCTCACAGATATATCTTAATTTCTGGAGGTCACTGAGCAGACATGAGTTTGCAGCTCTCCTCCAGCTACGTCTGTCTGTCCTATATTGATACTGTATTTGCATTACCAGTTCCGGACTGCCCATTGCACATAAACTGCGTCAGGGCGGGCCGGCTGTGCAAAACAATCTACCTGCACGTTGCCCGTTTTCCCTGGTCTGGGTGCTCATCAAACAGTGAATATTATGGGCCGTTCGCAGCAAATTTGCATAATGATGTCTGATGATTGGCCAAAGCATGCACCTGACCTGTATGCTTTGGCCAATCACAGCACGCTCTGCTGTGATAGCCCAAATTGAACAGGGTCCCTTTTGGCCAATCATGGCTCAGGGGGACTAAGTCCCCGCCCCACACTATGTGGCCATGGCGGCCATGTATAGTGTGTGACTGTGGACGGAGATATATATAGCTAGATTAGGTAGGCAGGTTAGTTAGTTAGTTAGTGGCAGTGTATTTTATATTTATATATATATATATATTACTCTGCTTTTAGTGTAGCCTAGATATTCAGTGTAGACAAGGGCAGGGCCACCCGGTGAAGTAACCGGGTGACCCTGCCCCTTCTGATGTCATGTGATGTCAGAGGGGCAGGGTCATACATTTACGTCACCAGATGGCTCCGCCCTTGCCTATATTACAGCTGTCACAGCCAAGAGACAGCAGTCGCTGGACGTCTCCCATCGAGGCAGAGCTTTTTTTTTCTTTCATATATTTTTTTTGACAGTCGGGCGCCGTAATTGAAGATAAGATGGATGGACATCGCAGACATTCCTTAAATAAAGGAATTGTCAAAAACTCGCCTGTGGTTTTTACTTTTTTGACACTTTCTTTGGTGAATGGGTAGGAGTACAATGTACCCCATACTCATTCACATGGGGGGGGGCTGAGATCTGGGGGTGCCCTTGTTAAAGGGGGCTTCCAGATTCCGATAAGCCCTCCCCGCCCACAGACCCCCGCAACCACCGGGCAAGGGTTGTGGGGATGAGGCCCTTGTCTCGATCAACATGGGAACAAGGTACTTTGGGGGGACACCAAAGCACCCTCCCCATGTTGAGGGCAAGCAGCCTGGAATGGTTCAGGAGGGGGGAGCTTGCTTGCCCCCCCTTTCCTGGCCTGTCATGGCTGCTTGCTCAGATAAGGGTCTGGTATGGATTTTGGGGGGAATTCCCACACCATTTTTCTTTATTTTGGTGCAGGGTTTCCCTTCAAATCCATACCATACCTGAAGGGCCTGGTATGGATTTTGGGAGGACCCCCATGCCTTTTTTTTTTTTTTTTTTTTTTTTACATTTTTGCTGTGGAGTTCCCCTAATATCCATATGGGAGTCGACAATACACTACAACCACAAGGAATTTTTAATTCAATTTTTTCCTTTAGAAATGTCATTTTGCTGCGGTACTGTAAAAAACATCGGAAAGATGTGCTACTTTACAGGCAGACTAAGGGGACCCTCCAGGCACGATATTTAAAGGAATATTTCATTTTCATTGCTTCAGCATTATTATAATCACTGCTCCTGAAAAAAATGTTGTTTTGAAAACTTTTTTTGCATCGATACATGTCCCCCGGGGCAGTACCCGGGTCCCCATACACATTTTATGGCAATAACTTGCATTTAAGCCTTTAAAATTAGCACATTTGATTTTTCATGTCCGTGTCCTATAGATTTTAACAGTGTTCGCATGTTCACGCAAATTTTTTTTCTGTTTGCATGTTCTCGTGCCAAGGGGGTATTCGGCTCATCCCTAATTCCTACTAATCAGGAACACAGATCTGTCTCTCTGTCTTCTAGTATCAGCATCCCCCACACAGTTAGAAAACACACCCAGGGAACACATTTTAACCCTTTGATTGTGCCTGATGTTAACCCCTTCCCTGCCAGTGTCATTTTATACAGTGTCAGTGCATTTTCTTTAGCACTGATCATGGTATTGGTGTCACTGATCCCCAAAAAGTGTCACTCAGTGTTTAATTTGTCCGCCACAATGTGGCAGTCCTGCTAAAAATCGCTGATCACTGAAATCTCTAGTAAAGAAAAATAAGAGTCCATAAATCTATCCCATAGTTGTAGACACAATACATTTTGCACAAACCAATCAATATACGCTAATTGGGATTTTTTTTTACCAAAAAAAATGTAGCAGAATACAAATTGGCCTAAATTGATTAGGTAATTCGATTTTTTACATATTTTTATTGGGTATGTTTTATAGCATAAAGTAAAAAAAATGTTGTTTGTTTTTCTTCAAAATTGTTGCTCTTTTTTTTGTGTATAGCGCAAAAAATTAAAACAGAGGTGATCAAATACCACCAAAAGAAAGCATTATTTGTGGGGGAAAAAATGACATCAATTGTGTTTGGGTACAGCGTCGCACGACCGCACAATTGTCAGTTAAAGTAAAACAGTGTCGTATCACCAAAAATGGTACAGACATATCTTTATTTCTTTCTTTGTACCTTTACAACTTGGTGAACCATACTGCAGAAAACAAAAACCGTGCTTACCGTCAGAACAATGCAAAGTAATAAATGATGACATTTCATTTCAGGAAATATAAGGGTCACTGTATGATCAAGTCTGTATGGAGCAAGGAACACTTGGTGAAAGCTGGTGCAATTTCATGCATAAACACACTTTGTTATGGTTACAAGCAAAACCAGTCATGTTGTAACGTCTTCTCTTGACTCTGCATATGCTGAGCTCAGCTGAAAAAAAAAAAAAAAACATGATAATGCAGTGATCCTGAAGCTTTGTAAAATTCCTCCTGTTTGTTTTTTCACACAGTGCCAATTGTATGTGGTGTTTTCTCTTTCAGCTTTACAGGATCATTAAGCACTACCAGCACCGAATAGTAGAGTCTACTGAGGAACTCAACTATGCCATTATAAGAGAAGAGTCATGGCACATTATTCAGTTTACTAATTGGCGAGTCACTGGCCAGGAACAAGCATGTGTTCATCAGGTTTTGTTACATTTGATCTAGTTTAAATTAGTGAAGCAAAGATAAAGCTGACACTATTGGCGAATGCATCTTTAACGCTAAGTCAGCAGCTCCTCTGTTCTTGTCCTGCCAGGTTTCTTTTAACGGGAATTTGTGCTTTGCTCGCCATCTGCACTGGTTCATTCTAGGAACCTACAAGAATAGTAAGTGTGAGCTAGCACATACTGGCCCAGATTCAGGTAGATCCGCACAATATTTGCGTGGGCAAAGAGCAAAGATTTTTCTCTGCGCCCACGCAAATATTTCGATTTGCCCGCGATTCACGGAGCAGTAGCTCCGTAAATTGCGCGGGCGCTATGCTAATTAGCCCTGCGTAAGGGCGCCTAATGTAAATGATCCCGCCGGGGGCGGGAATCATTTAAATTAGGCGCGCTCCCGCGCCGAGCGAACAGCGCATGCTCCGTCGGGAAACTTTCCCGACGTGCATTGCGGCAAATGACGTCGCAAGGACGTCATTTGCTTCTAAGTGAACGTGAATGGCGTCCAGCGCCATTCACGAATCACTTACGTAAACGACGTGAAATTTAAATTTCACGAGCGGGAAGGGCGGCTATACTTTAGCATTGGCTGCTCCTACTATGAGTAGGAGCAGCCTTACGCTAAAGTCGCCGTACGGAAACTCTGTACCTTGCGTGCGCAGGGCCCGCGCAACTTTTGTGAATCGGTGGTAGTATGCAATTTGCATACTAAACGCCGATCACAATGGCCGCGCCCCCTAGCGGCCAACGCAAGAATGCAGCCTGAGATATGAAGGCATAAGGAGGCTTATGTCTGTCATATCCTAGGCTGCAGTCCGCGTAGCGATGTTCCTGAATCAGGGGCATTCGCTACGCGGGAGCAAAACAGCTATGGTTGCGCGGGCGCAATAGCTTCTTGAATCTGGGCCAATGTGTACTCACTTGTAGCAATGGGCCCTCCTAGTCTTCCTTCTGGTGATTTGCCTTGTTGCTACACCCAGACACTGACCGACCCACCAGCAAAGACAAACATTCTTTGTCAATCTTCCTTTTGCTATTTTATTTGCTCAATCTAAAGAGAATGGGTTAGGGGTGTAGCAAACCCCAGAGGGAGCTGCTTTTGTTTGTTCAGTCCGTTACTCTGCCTTTCAACCCCAATGAACTGTCCCAGCCCCTCTGGCACACCTAGCAATATGATTAATGGAATAACTCAACAGGAATACACAACACAGTTCTGTTTGTAGTTTACTTGAAGAAAAGTGTAAGTACCCAGGACTTGGTTGAAACATTTTAGAGAAAACAGTCAGGAACACTATGCAAATAACGAAAGCAATAGGTAACAATATGTACAGATTAAATAGACTTTTGTGTGGGATGCTGTGGCTAAAGGGGAACCCCAGGCCGGCCTACGATACCTCTAGTACACACCCAGTGAAATAATCTCAATACCCGTGGTGTGTCCCCTTTAAGAGCGATCGCGGTAATGTCCTGGAAGCAAAGCTTTGCGTTTTATTATCTTCACCGGCAATGTAGGAGCTCTGTGGACAATATTTGAATGTGGTATTCCATGAAAACATTAAAGGTACCTGGGCAAAGCCCCCTCACCAAATCCTGTACACAGTCAGCGGTCCTCCTCTGAGTGATCGATTGATCTTAGATGCAGGTGTATCGCAGTGGGCATCTGTCCTTGAGCTGTTGCAGGTGTCCTTCTTTAGCATGGACAGTCTGTTCCTCTGGGCTTGAGCTGCATGAACAATCTGTTCCTCTGGGCTGGAGTTGTAGGTTGTGTGCCCCTTGGTAGGCCACGATTCCACACACACATAAAGTGCAGGAGATGCTCTCCTGATAGGGGTGCAGGCAAAAAGAGGCTCTGGCCTAGTTTCTTTGGCTTTTTATCTCCTCCCCCACAGTCCTGTGCTGCTGTCTGATGATTGGCTCAGCTCTTCAATAGGGAGTTTACAGACAACCTCCAATAGGAAGTTTACAAACAAGCAGTTATGACTGTCTGTGTGAATAGAGAAAGGGGGGGGGTGAAAAAGCCCACACTGCTGCAGCAGACAGTTCTCCCATCATAGATTAGATCAGTCTGGGGAAGTACCTGCTACAGGGGTAAAGGATATCCAAACACAGCAGCACAAATCCCTCTAATAGGTAGTATCTTCTAATATCTTGTGTCTCTGCCACAGGCTAACGCAAACTCTGTAGACCCAGATAGGCAACTACCTTTAAAGGGGGTAAAGGTAAAAAAAATATTCTCTAAATAGCTTCCTTTACCTTAGTGCAGTCCTCCTTCAATTACCTCATCCTTCGAATTTTGCTTTTAAATGTCCTTATTTCTTCTGAGAAATCCTCACTTCCTGTTCTTCTGTCTGTAACTACACGCAGTATTGTGAGGCTTTCTTCCTGATGTGGAGAAAGCCCTTTGAGGGGGGAGGGGGCGAGCAGGCAAGGACACTCTCTACTTTGCAGATAGAGAAAGGAGCTGTGTGTTACTGGGCGTCCTGACACTCCTGCTCACCCCCTTCCCCCTCAAGAGGCCTTCTCCACACCAGGGAGAAAACCTTGCATTACTGTGTGTAGTTACAGACAGAAGAACAGGAAGTGAGGATTTCTCAGAAGAAATAAGGACATTTAAAAGCAAAATGGAAGGATGAGGTAAGTGAAGGAGGATTGCACTAAGGTAAAGGAAGCTATTTAGTGGGGGGGGGGGAATCCTTTACAACCCCTTTAAGTTTCTTCAGGCTCTGTCACAGACCAGGTTAGGGCTCTTCAAAATTGTTTACCTTTAAGTCCAGACTAACAACCATCTGAAGAGAACTTTACTTTAGCATCAATCTACAGGCAGTAGACCTCAGAACCATAAACTTGACCTTCCAGTAGCTACATTCTCCCTGGGGAGCATACCTGAATGGCAAGGGACCTTCCACCACTACATTCTATCCAGGCAATGTATGATAGGGAAAAGGAAGACATCCTTAAACAAGTTTCACCAAGCAAGGTCTAGGAGACAGGAGAAGCACACAAGGTATTTGGGCTTAGGAAAAACCCCAAAAACCCAGATAACATAAAACAGACTCAGGCTGACTACAGTCTAGCAGCAAACACTACATTTTGATCTAGTGGACATTACAGCCTATGCTAGGGTCTCTATTCTCTGAACTCACAAGATAGTTTCCCTTTAAAGGTTGATACAAAGGCTGTCTGTAATGTGTGTGCTCTCCTCAATCATTATGATTCTGGACAGGACAATGTGGGCAATCTCAGCAAGATGTACAGCATGCTCTAACGTGCCCTAGGCAGTGTCTGAGCAGGGCGACAGATGTGACAGGCCCTGAAGCACTGACTAAAATTAATACTTTGCATTCAAAAAGAAAGATTAAGGATTATGAATATTTGAAGCTTTCACTTATCTGACACAAAAAACGTTTAGGAAAAAGTTGCCAGGCTGTTCGGCTTTCTCTCCGCTTGAAGAGATGGGGAGCAGAGGGGAGATGTTCCATTATCAAAGGTCTTAAGACGATCCTATTTTCCCGAGAGTGTTTGCTGTTTCTTCGAAATGCTGCAGTAGGGGTCACCGTCCTTCGCTATACCACGGAGAGCAGCGGAGTATATTTAGCAAGCTCAGTTTATATGGACAGGCTTGTTTGTGACAAGAAGTTTGGTCCTTTTTTAAGCTGAATTCCAGGCAGATATTAAAAGTGCAATTTAATGCAGCTGTGTATTCATAAAAATAAATGACGTCAGCCTTTTTTTTTTTCACAACAGCACTTGGAGAGGAAGTGTCAATAAGGCTCTGTTGTATGTGTGGACAATAAACATGCTGATAGCTGGAGAGAGCAAAGTAAGCAGAGAGATGACCACATCTTCTGTTGTTCATTTACTGCTCAACTGGGGTTTGAGAGGACACCACTGTATCCATTCTAGGGCCTATAATTCAGAAGATGACAGTTTTGCTGCTCCTTCGTTGTCCAGTCAGCAGGCTCGAGGTGGGTATATGTCACTTTCCTGGCATGCTGTATAAACTGTGTAGCGCTCTGCTCCTGTTGAACAGATGCTGCTTTAAATTTAGTAGGGTCTGAGCTGTTATTTGGCTTAGGCTAGTGTGATTTATGGCAAATTTAGCCTCTGTTCCAGCCATGGCTGTGCTGGGAGTTCCATCGCTGTTCGCCTAGGGGGTACATTACCACCCCAGGCCAAGGGTGGCAGCAGCAAGGTCAAGGTGTATTGGGTGTTCCCCTCAGAAGTGAATGAGTGGGAGTGGTCGCCCCGCTGTGCATGCTGGGGATAGGTACTTAAGGGACAGATGCCATTCAGGGGTTGTCGTTCACGCCTCGTGGCCCGCCTGGCCTGAGGTACGTGTCCATAATTGTATTTTGTTTTTGTTGGAAGTTCAACAGCATGTTCTATTCACTCTGAACTATAGATTTTCACATCCAGTACAGTTTTACATCAGTAGATCGACTTCTGTCCAACCCACTTGCTCATACAGGACAAAACTCAATTTAACATTTCAATCCAGGTAATTGGAATTAGATTTGAGGGGTCTTACCACACAATTCTCATTGAACCATCTGCACACTGCTACACATGGCGAGGAAGGGCAGCTCATACAGCCCATGTACAAGAGCCTTGTAGCAACGCTCGGAGTACAGTGAAAAGCCAGGTAAAATGCGCTTAATTTAATTGTAAATTTAATTATAAATGTTTTTGTTCAACTGAGTGTACCCTTTGGTATTAGCAGCTACCACAAGGATTGCTGAAAAACAATAGTAGCCCCATTCATTGATTTTACTGTTGGAGTTGCACCACCACAAAGTGGATATTTCCTGCTCTTACTTAAAATCCAACATTTGTAGTCTATTTCCCAATGTCCTCCACAGGTACATTAATGTTAATAAATGTATTAAGGCTTCCATTAGACACTACAATGGTACTTATACAGGTTTCATTAAGGCAGGACTATTACATTTCCATTAAAACATTGCAATGTACTCATCACCAATACTATTAAATATTACAATGCATAGTTACGTGGGGAACATTTGCATTCTGTCCATCCTCTTTGTACGTTAATTACTGATTAACACTCTGACATATTAGAGTGGCATAGTGCCCTTGTGTGCTGTTAGGTCTTATGCTAGGTTATAGTTGGTTCTATGCATGTCCTTGGGAACGTTTGAAGGTGCACTGTATACAGAATTGTAAATTAGACCTTGAATGCACACAGGAATGGATGTAGTGAACTATTACACCCAAATAATTTTTGTTGGTAATATGCTGATATGAGAACTCAGCTTGTTTTCAAACACTAGCTGCTTTCTTTTCAATTTATCAATGTTAAGACATTTCTCCCAGCCACAAGGATGACACCAACCTACCTTTGATTGATGATGCAGGAGGCAAAGAAGGGGAGAAAGAAGGGTTTTAGGAAATACACTCCCAGTAACCATGTGTTGAGCACTCTGGATTCTGCTTTTCTAAATTAAAAATAAACATAAGTAACCTCACCAATCTTAGCACACTTGTACCATTTCATGGGATGCATAGCAGCTTGGGGATTGGGTTTACTTGTTGCTGGGAAATGTTTTTTATCCTGGCAAGTGCCCCATGCCAGGAAATTGTTACTTAAACTCCTTCTTCCCCCAACTGCAGCTTGCTGAGAAGATCACTTTGATACTCCTGAGCTCACTGTATAGTGCTGCTGGGTGCAAGCGCCCTGTCATGGTGAGGTGTAGATTATGCTGCTGGGGCTTTACTGTAACCCAAGGCACCCCAAAATGGAATGAAAGGTCTGTTCCATTCTGGATGCCCACTTCCGCCTACAAGCTCTCTATCTATGTATGATGGTTGATCCTAGACATCTAGACCATGTCTTCTTCATTCTCTGGTCTATGCAGCTTTCCAGATGCAAAGAGCGATTAGTTCTCCATGATCTAACCAAACAACTGAGGTACTTGGGGGCCCAGGCCACCGGGTGCGTAACATACTGAGGGGGAGCTATACTTGCACCACTAAAGCCCTGTACACATGGGCCAGAATCTCGTCAGGAAAAAAACGTTGTTTTTCCTGACGAGAGTCTTGGCAAGAATCTCTTGCTGCCCGAGTATACAGACACTCCATTCAAAAGAACCGCTGTTCTTTTGAATGGAACAAACGCGGTGATGTCATTAACTACGACGAGCATGCGCTCGTCACATTCGATACCGTCGACCCCATCTTGCTACACCCTACCTATGCCTAGGAAGCTAACACACATGTACTCAATTGTTCTCGTGTAGATTCTGGGCAGTTTTCTTGTCGAGAAACCTGAAAGCCTTGCACACGCGCTCGGTTTACTCGGCAAGAATTGCCGAGTAAACCGAGCGTGTGTACGAGGCTTAACGGGAAGAGTACTTTCCCTAACTGCTAGTTCAGGAGATAATCAGGTTTACACTCACACTATAAAACATTTTTGGCTGTGCACATTCTCACATTAGTGGTGTATTGCAGAGTTTCCTTTATTGCACATTTTGTTCACTTATATGTTCAGTCAATAAGAAGGCATTTTAGCTGCATTTGAGAGAAATACATTTTCAATCAAATGAAACATTTGCATAATTCGATGTGGTTGGCAGTACAGTTCAGTATATGTAGCAATAATAGTCACAAATCTAGGTAGATTTGAGTCCAGAGTGCAAAATGAGTAACATCCACATCCTGGCTAACACTGGTCTGAAATTCCCTGTGGCTGCTGTGATTCTTGCCCATTAACAGCAGATAGTACTGTAGCGCTACCCCCGGAGGAGCTGCTGGTTAGATTTGGGACGGCATGAATATGTTACCTCTGTGATGTGTCTAGGGGTGATGATGATGTAGAGGATGGTGATGAGAGCGAATGACGGAATGTCCAGACAGCAGGGTGACGTTTTCTGTGCTTTTATTACTGGTCCAACATGACCAACAGTCAAATCGAGGTAGATAGAATCGGTTGGTGAAAGAAGAGAAACTTGCAGATTCAGGCCTCAAAATGAGCGAAGCAGTCCTGCTTCAGGATAATAGCTATTGCTTCGTCGCCACTCCAGCCCGGAGTGGGTGTAGTCAGGGCCGCTGATAGAAATCATGGGGCCCAGTACAGCATACCTGACAGGGCCCCCTTCAGCTCCACCCCTGATCCCTCCTTCAGCCACGCCCCTGGCCCCGCCCTTGGCACCTCCCCAGACCCCGCCTTGAAACAGTGGGTGGCACTGTCCCTGCAGGCAGCAAACGCTTTATGGGCCATAACGTATGTGCTACCTGCAGACAGTGCCACCCATGCGGCCAATGCCATATTGTGCTGCAGAAAGTGCCACCCATGACGCTAATGCCATAACGCAATATGGCATTGGCCGCATGGGTGGCACTGTCAGCAGGTAGCACATGCGTTATGGCATTAGCGTCATTGGGTGGCACTGTCTGCAGCACAATATGGCATTGGCGCCGGGATGACTGGCTGCACTGATCAGACTCCGCCAGTATATACATCACTTTTAAAATGTTAGAAAACTCAAAACCCCTTTAGTAGAAAAGACTTATGGAATAGAATTATAACATTATCCCCAGGCCTCTAACTGCCATGACCATATTAAGAAATTGGAATTTTAGGTGATGAGTGTGTGACTTCACCTATGAATTGTTACGCCATATATTTAATTTGTACGTATTTAAGGCGGTTCTCCACCCTAAAGTGGAGTCCCGCTGATCGGAACCCTCCCCCCCTCCGGTGTCACATTTGACACCTTTCAGGGGGGAGGGGGGGTGCAGATACCCACTTCCGGCCACACGCTACGGGCAAAAGAGGGTTTTTCTGACTTCCCGTCTGTCGCCCGTTGTGTGCTGGGAACACTCGGCTCCCAGCACACAGCGTGTGAGCCAATAGGCGGGCGCAGCGCGATTCGCGCATGCGCCGTAGGGAACCGGGCAGTGAAGCCGCAGCGCTTCACTTCCTGGTTCCCTCAGCGTGGATGGCGGGGGGAGCAGCAGAGAGACGAGCGATCGCTCGTCCTCTGCTGCGATCGGCGCTGGACTCCAGGACAGGTAAGTGTCCTAATATTAAAAGTCAGCAGCTGCAGTATTTGTAGCTGCTGGCTTTTAATATTTTTTCCCCATGGCACATCCGCTTTAAGCTGTAATAAAAACCAACAATAAAACTTGTAGTTAAGTTAAAGATAACTTTATTTCTGGCACTATTAACTTGAAAAGTCATATTTCATAGTTCTCCATCATGGAACCCCCTTTGCTGTTCAATGCCTTTTTGTACTCACCTGGCTATTTGCAGTGAAACCTTTTTTTTTTAAATGCTACCACTCGTGACCCCCCCCCCCCCAAACAAGTACATTCATACCTGTTATCCTGATTCCTGACAGAGTCACTTCCTCCTTGGCTGTAGTAGTAGTGCTGCTGTGCTGCTGTGCTGTCTGCCTGCCTGGATTCGCTGCCTGGAAAAGTTTTTCTTTCTGCAACTGCCGCTGCTTCTCTCTTCTCTCTCAGCGCCAAGAGAGCGGAGGGAGAAGAATCACTCCGCGGCGCCAGGGAAGGACACGCTGGCCGGGACTTGATTCAGCAGCAAACTGAGCAGAGCTGTAGAGGAGCTGGCGCGGGAGAGAGAAGAGATACTCTTCCGCGCCCGAAATAGAGGAAATAGTCCCGTCCTGCGGCCGCCTACGAACGGAACAAGCAGGCAAGGTACTGAGTCAAAAAAAAAAAAAAAAAAACTCGTAGAAAGCGGGGGGGGGGGGGGGTTGGTGGATTTGGACGGATGACCAGCGGTCAGGGCTGTGGAATTTTTTTTTTTTTTTTTTTAAATAAAATGAATTAGTTCTGTCGAGGCTGCCCGGGCCCCCCTGCTAGCCGGGCCCGGTACAACAGGGCCAGCTGTACTGGCCTATCAGCGGCCCTGGGTGTAGTGCCCCTGGACAGTTCCCTCTCACAGGCCTGGCAGACAGGGAGTCACTTAGAACTTCTGGGAAGGAACAAGCCTCTGCCACCGACTTGGCTCTAATAGATTTAGGATTAGTAATGAGACCTCTGCCACAGGCCCAATACTCACGAACATGGATGATAGAGCGGATCCTCCCAGTAAACACAATTTCGCCTGAATCTTCCTCAGGTAGACTTGTTAGCTTGGGGTCACCGACTGACAGTTTGCAGCATACAACCTGTCAGTGTCCAGTCACCCAGATCCCCGATGGTTTGTCTGAGCCCTATTGGATCACCTGCCTCCGGGTTCACCTCAGACCGACTCCCCACTGAACAGCACAATTTGCTTGGGATCTTCTTAATAAGAGATGGGGGACCCAGTAAGTCACTGGGGCCCCTTTGCAGCATCAGTTGCTCCGGGCCATGAGGACCCAAAGTCAGGAACTCCGCGTAGCACGTGCGCCCCGGCCTGGTAGGCCATATTGCCGGGGCCCATGATGTGCGCACACCCTAAAGGTGGGTGCCGCACCTGGAACCAGGAACGAGCGAAGAACCCCACAAAATGGCGTCTGTCACAGAAATACCCTCCCCCAGCATGCCCCGCTAAGGAAACACTCCTCTAATTGGCCGCTGGAGAAAGGCGCTCCGCCTGGACCCCTCTTGCGCCACCTGCCCTCCAAAGATGGGAAGATATCTTTGGAACAACTCTGACACCACAGGACAGCCCATGGCTGACAGAAACCCAATTTAACAGATCCCCTAGCTAAATTCGACATAGCACCTGTACTGAAAAGTACACAGGCGCTACATACTCCCCCCACTTGAAATCACACTGTCCCCAGTGTCCTAAGGCATTTAAGCCTGAATGCCGGCCTGATCTGCGTAACAGCAATAGAGAAGGTAGGAAGAAAAGAAAATTATAAAACAAGTACATAACTTTGAGGTACAAATATTAGCTTCCTTGAATACTATAGTAAGAACTATGGAAGTACACAACACTACAATAAGGATAATGACATATACATTCCTATCTATCTAATCCGCCCCAGTCTCCGACAGCGTTGATAGTAGGTTAGATCAGCAACCTGCAAGGAACAAAAGAACAGACATACAAAATATATACTCTAATATACACATATATATTATTTTCTATTTACAATCTCCAAGGTCAGAGTTGAAACTGCACACTCGAGCCCGAGTGTGAAATTTGCCTTCCTCCCAGGGAGCTATCCATAAGTGCTGAGATTCACTTTTCTGATTTGCAAGAAATAGAACAGAGCAAAAAAAATTAAAATATATACATTAACGTTCTGCAATGGAAAAAAAAAACGTTGCAGAACACTGTCCCCTAGTCTGTCCAGTGCGCTGGTACTACACGGCAGTCCAAGTTCAATTAAGACAAACAGCAACAAGAGAGAAATGTAAAATAAGGCATTCCAGTGCTGAAATTTCTTCTGGTGCTGCAAAGAAACTGACAAAACCCTATTCTAAATAACTGAGATAAACCCAACCCAAAGTTCTGCACATGCACCAAGTTGTGGATCCGGGAGGGGAATAAACAAACAAAAACTTGAATGGGGGAAAGGTCCTTGTCCATATCTTTTCATAAGCAGCAAGTTTGACAGTATAGGCATGGGGGCCAATCGGTAGAAGGAACGTGGGTCAGGCAGTAAATTTTGTCCCCATTGGAGTCAATGGCAGCGATAGAGAACACTATTGGCCCACCCTCCCAGGACATTTGAGAACCACACGATCATGGAAAATGTACCGCCAGGCTCCGTCCTTTGAGACAACCTTCCATCCGGTTCCCTATGCAGAGGAAAGCATACGGCGTCTCCCGATTTTTGACAGGAAAATTTAGATGCCCCCAAATAGCATCCCTGTACCATTTTCTCCCTCAAATTTTCAGCTCAGTCCAGGAGGGATGGAGGTACATAGGGGTATTCGTACCCGTATTTAGCAACTACTCTCAGCATGAAGAGACACTGCAAGCAGGCCAGTCTGGGCAGCATACGTGGGTCTCCGAACCCAGGTTTCACCATGGCATCAGGCGCCCGATTAAGTATAGGCACAGCAGTGGGTATGGGAGTGGTGGATATCAAAAATTGGAACGGACTCACCCTCTCCCCAGGTCAGCTGTGGGATGCTTGAGTTTGATGCGCTGGGCCCACGCGGTATGCTCCGGCCGGAGCGTTTCTTTCTCCTTGTGCAGGGGGCCTGAAATCCTCCGTAGCCCTGTGACTCCGGAACTCCGGTTCGAATAAGTCGTCGATGGTCCCATCGTCTGAATACGACTCCAGATCGGAGGAGTTACACTCCTCCGCGGGCGGGTAGTGACACGCCTTGGATGGGTCTCTAGGCCAGTCCGGTAAACAGCGGGCAGGCAGGTCTCGACCGCAGCCGCGGGAGGCCTGTGCAGGGCCCTCTCCGAAAACAGCACACCACACAGAGACCGCATTGACAGTGCCAGTCTCCGGTACAGTCTCGGCATGCGTGCTCGTCACATTGGTGACACAGTCATTTTTGTCTGTCTCATCCATTGTGCTTACCGGTGAGCGGGATGGCGAGGTAGCTGAAAGGAGAGTCCTGGTGGACGAAACGGTGACAATCTCTGGGTCAATCAATAGCCTCCGGCTCAACGATCTCCACCGACAGGGAGGTTTCCGGCCATAGAGTTTCCTCCACCGCGGTAACAGTCCCGGAGATCCAGTTCACCTGATACTCCCGAGGGGCTTCGGCGGGTGACTGGACTTTAAACAAATAGGCCCGGCATCTCTGGCACCGGGCAAAAGCCAAAAATTGTACAGCCAATTCCTCACAGCGAGGGCAGGACAGTCCGAAGGCCTCGGATCCTCCGCTCGAATACAGGACAAATTTTCCTTCCGTGGACATCCGGATCCCTGTATCGGTGAGGGGTACTCCGGCTGCGGCAAACATGGTGGCGACCCCCGGAGCAGACATTGGGGCCTCAATCGCTGAGGGGCTGCGGGCGGCAGCGAGGGAGCGGACATCTCTCACGTGGCACTCTCTCTCTTAAGCGGCAGCAATTACTGGTTTGCCACACATTCTTGCCCCACGTCTCACGCAGGGGTGGGTGGCTCCTCCCACTTGAAGAAACTTTCTTTTTACACGTGGCAGACGCATGTACGCCCAGTTACTGCTACCTGAGGTTAACTCCTTCCTCACCGCACAGTGAACACCCGACAATTCCTTGCTCTCACAATAAAGTTTAACTCACAGTTCCATTGCGAGAGGTAACAGCCGAATCCTGAGCGAGCCCCCACGTGTAGCGCTACCCCCGGAGGAGCCGCTGGTTAGATTTGGGATGGCATGATTATGTTACCTCTGTGATGTGTCTAGGGGTGATGATGATGTAGAGGATGGTGATGAGAGCGAATGACGAAATGTCCAGACAGCAGGGTGACGTTTTTCTGTGCTTTTTTATCTGTCCAACATGACCAACAGTCAACTCGAGGTAGATAGAATAGGTTGGTGAAAGAAGAGACAACTTTCAGATTCAGGCAGTGCAGGGCCAGTCATGTTCCTCCACCCCAACTTGCACATCCATGTCCTTTATGGACCTTGCTTTGTGCACTGGTCCAAATCATTTGGTGGAGGGGGGGATTATGTAGTTTTTCAGGGGTTGGGCTTGTCCCTTTAGTTACAGTGAAGGGAACGCTTGGGCATCAGCATACCAAGACACTTTGGACAATTTCATGCTCCCAACTTTATGGGAACTGTTTGGGGATGGCCCCTCCCTGTTCAAACATGACTGCACACCAGTGCATAAAGGTCTATAAATGGATGTGCGAGTTTGGGGGGCAAGGAACTTGACTGGCCTGACCTCAACCCAATTGAAAACCTTTGGGATTAATGAGAGCGGAGACTGCCAGCCAGGCCTTCTCATCCAACATCAGTGTCTTACCTCACAAATGCACTTCTGAAAGAATGGTCAAGCTGAAGCTGTTATAGCTGCAGAGGATGGGCCAACTCAATATTGAACCCTACGGACTAAGACTGGGATGCCATTAAAGTTTTTGTGTGTGTAAAAGCAGGTGTCTCAAAACTTTTGGTAAAATAGTGTATGCATTTACCTGTCAGAAACCATGATTCAGACCGAGACAGAAGTACAGTTAAATCACACTTGTTTATTAATAATAATAATAATAAAATGATAAACAGAGTAAGCGTAGTCAGGAGCCGGATCGGATACTCAGACAAGCCAAAGGTCAGGGAGCCAGAGCTGAACGTAGTTGAACAATAAGCAGAATCAGGAGCCAGAAGGGATGTCAGCCAAGCAAAGTCTTCAACAGGAACGCAGGAGATAGTCTCTGTGATGTTGACCAAGGCGAAGGCAGAGAGCAAGTGAACTGGAAGGCTTAAGTAGGCAGGACTGACTGAGCCGGATCATCAACAGGTGAGTCACTGTGGAGAGATAGAAGCTGGCAATTAGCCGACAGCTGAGCGGCCAGCTCAGAGAAGGAAGGACTGAGCCCAGCCCTGAGAGTACCAGGTTAAATCAAGTAAATAATTTCCTTTTATAGATACCGTTATTAATTATAACTAAACTTGGCAGACAATAATCTGTATTTGACTGACTGTACCTGATATTCCACTGCACTCCAATTAAAGGGCGGAATCATTGAAATAATAGCACACTGTTACCTTCAGAAGCAGATGGAGTGGATTGCTTGGGATGGATTGCCTTAAGATGGCTGCAAACAAAAACTGTAAAAAGGGTGTTCAATGGGTGGAGATAGATTAAGCTTAAAATGGAGACTGTGTTTTAAATGGTGTCTAGCTAAGATGGAGCTGAACTTCAAGATAAAGACTCTCAATGGAGATGGATGATGAGGAATGGTGATCTTTTTGTCTATTCAAATCTACTGTCTAGTGATGTGTGTTGTCTCGCTGAGCTTGCTTAGTTATCTACCAAAAACAATTTAATTTGGGGATCCTCCCAGAGGGTATAGTTGATACTATTTACTCACTTTTTATTGGTGGATCACATTATCAATTAACTATTTGTTTATATAACCAATAACTGACTTAACCACTAGATGGAACAATTAAATACTGTATGTTATTTTATTCAGAGAGTATATAGATATCTTCCTCCGAGAGTTTGGTGGCATAAGTCATGATTTAACATTTTTGGTATAACAGCACCTAAACATGAAATCTTGGCTACAGGGATAAAATTATTTATTAAACGATCCACGTTAAAATATTACTGTATATACACGAGTATAAGCCGAGTTTTTCAGCACATTTATTTGTGCTGAAAATGCCCCCCCCCCCTGGCTTATACTCGAGTCACCTTTTTGCACCTGATCTCCCGGACTTTGGGGACCTGGTACTAACTAAACTTGGCACACATATAGCCCCACTCTTCCTCTACAAGTGTGCAAAGTTTGTTGTCCGGGGGACCGATGGCTGAGGAGCACCGATTTTTCAAAGTCAGGCACCCCTTCTATATACTCCCATGTTAAACGTAAGTCTAGTCATGGACACAATGAGGCATGGGCACAGTGAGGCATGGACACATTGAGGCACAGTGAGGCATGGACAAAGTGAGGCATGGGCACAGTGAGACATGGACACAGTGAAACATGGACACGGTGAGGCATGGGCACAGTGAGGCATGGGCACAGTGAGGCATGGGCACAGTGAGGTATGCACATGGACAAAGTGAGGCACAGTGAGGCACAGTGAGGCATGCAGATGGACACCCTAGGCTTATACTCGAGTCAATACATTTATATTCAGGTCGGCTTATACTCGGTAATTATCTTTTCTAAAAGTTTTTGTACATATTTTAAACTGCTCAATTTGCTACTGAGAATGTCTAAATGATGATACCATACCTATCTCGTGATAATGATTATAATCAAACAAAAATATGGTAATATAATTACTAAATCCTTTTTAGGTAATATGATATCTTATCATGATCAAGTCCTTTTGTATATTATTATTCCTTATCCATATATATACATTGAAACATCGATGCACCCTTTGATAATATTTTTTACAAAATTGAGCTCAACAATATCAACAATTTTGTCTGATAAAATATTCAGAATTTAGAAGTCTCAGAATGTTTATTCATTAAACATCACTTATCTTCTCGGCTTGTTATCAGTTTTGTCCACAAGTGAAACATTGGAGGAAACTGCAAGTCTTTTCTCCTTCAGCTGAGTAAATTAACATATGTCGGCTTCTAAAGACCTTGCAAAAATAGGCCAGTTTCATTTTAGTAAGATGCTTCTTTCTGAATCCAGGTGTTGTGTGAATAAGAGCACCCCATTGTTCATAGTCTTGTGGCAAGGCCACAATCAGAGACATCATAAAATCCTAATTTTAATTCATAGAGGCTTTGACAGTTTTGTATACCTTTCAGTTAGTCTTAAGCATTGAGAATTCTGCACCTGTCCCAGCTAGGGATGAGCCCAACAATCCCCCCCCCCAGTTCGGTTTGCACCAGAACTTTCGAACGGACCGACCGTTCGCGCGAACATTTAGAACCCCATTGACGTCTATGGGACTCGAATATTCAAATTCAAAAGTGCTAATTTTAAAGCCTAATTTGCAAGTTATTGTCGTAAAAACGTCTTTGAGAACCCGGGTCTTGCCCCAGGGAACATGTATCAATGGAAAAAAAAGTTTTAAAAAAGGTCGTTTTTTCTGGAGCAGTGATTTTAATGATGCTTAAATAAAAAAAATAAAAAAAATAAAAAATTCCTTTAAATATCGTACCTGCTGGGTGTCTATAGTATGCATGTGAAGTGGCACATGTTTAGAACTGTCCCTGCACAAAATGAGATTGCTATAAGAAAAAAGTAATTTAAAACTGCTTGCGGCTTTAACTACTTGCCGACCAGCCGCCGTCGTTTTACAGCGGCAGGGTCGGCTCCCCTGCGCGAGAGCCTGTAGCTCTACGCCGGCTCTCTTGCAGGCCACTAGGGGCGCGCGCGCCCCACGCTCGCCCCCGACTCCAGTGCACGTGCCCGGCGGGCGCGATCGCCGCCGGGCACACGCAATCGTTTGTTACAGAGCGAGGACCGGGAGCTGTGTGTGTAAACACACAGCTTCTGGTCCTGTCAGGGAGAGAAATGCTGATCTTCTGTTCATACAATGTATGAACAGAAGATCAGTCATTTCCCCTAGTGAGTCCACCCCCCCCCTACAGTTAAAACACACCCAGGGAACATACTTAACCCCTTCCCCGCCCCCTAGTGTTAACCCCTTCACTGCCAGTGTCATTTTTATAGTAATCCAATGCATTTTTATAGCACTGATCGCTATAAAAATGCCAATGGTCCCAAAAATGTGTCCAAAGTGTCCGCCATAATGTCGCAGTACCGAAAAAAAAATTGCTAATCGCCGCCATTACTAGTAAAAAAAAATATTAATAAAAATGCCATAAAAATACCCCCTATTTTGTAAACGCTATAATTTTTGCGCAAACCAATCAATAAACGCTTATTGTGACTTTTTTAACGAAAAATATGTAGAAGAATACGTATCGGGCCTAAACTGAGGAAAAAAAATGTTTTTTCATATATTTTTGGGGATATTTATTATAGCAAAAAAGTAAAAAATATTATTTTTTTTCGAAATTGTTGCTCTATTTTTGTTTATAGCGCAAAACTAAAAACCACAGAGGTGATCAAATACAACCAAAAGAAAGCTCTATTTGTGGGGAAAAAAGGACGCCAATTTTGTTTGGGAGCCACATCGCACGACCGCGCAATTGTCAGTTAAAGCGACGCAGTGCCGAATCGCAAAAAGTGCTCTGGTCTTTGACCAGCAATATGGTCCGGGGGTTAGATGGTTAATGTAATGTCTAGTCCCTGCAATATGGATGAAAATCATTGAGAAAAATAGCACAGACACAGACAGTACACACACCACGTAGCTTTAGGTGCACACTGTAGAGGACACGGGCAGTACACACTACGTAGCTTTAGGTGCAATCTGCAGAGGACACGGGCAGTACACACCAAGTAGCTTTAGGTGCAAATTGCAGAGGACAAAGGCAGTGCACACACTACGTAGCTTTAGGTGCAAACTGCAGAGGACACGGGCAGTACACACCACGTAGCTTTAGGTGCAAACTACAGAGGACAAAGGCAGTCCACACACCATGTAGCTTTATGGTGCACACTGCAGAGGACACAGGCAATACCCTACGTGAGAATACTGCAGCTAGCACAATCACCTGCCTGCCAGTAAATTAGGAAGAGCTGATCTAGCTAAACTATACAGTGTATAAATATATATACAACACCTGGGATGCATATATATCCTCTACACACTGTAATTTTTACTGACTAGCCTGCCTGCCTGCCTGCTCTATCTACCTACTAAAAATGACACTCTCTCTCTCTGTCTTCTCTCTTTTAACCACCGCAACACACTACACAAGGTCGACCTGCAAGCGGCCTTTTATAGTGTGGGGCGTGTACTAAACCCCCTGAGCCATAATTGACCAAAGCCACCCTGGCTTTGGTCAATTATGGCTCTCTGTTCTTTGCAAGCTGTGATTGGCCAAGCATGTCATAGTGCATGCTTGGCCAATCATCAGCCAGCAATGCGATGCCGCAGTGAATTATGGGCTGTGAAACGTAACTCGAATTTGGCGCGAATGGCCCAAAGCGTTTGTAATTCGACGAGTTCGACTTGAATACGAAGCTCATCCCTAGTCCCAGCGTGCCAACTGCAAGGATTTTTTTATTTCATTCTAGGTTTCATGTAATTCACACTATAGAGAATGCAGCACAATGGATAGAACTCAGATAGTGATGGCTTTTAAGTTGGCAGCTGTGAAAAACCTTTAAGAAAATAGTAGGTTGCTACAAGACCTTCACCAGTTGTAATATCAAAACTAGCAGATCTACGCAGAGCACATTATGCAGCAGCACAAGTAAAGAAGAGTTTTTTTAATTAAATCTCACCTGTACAAACACAGCTACTGTTCCAAAATTTCTTCTTAAAAATTTCTACATAAAGGAACAATTGTGAAGCGATGATCCTCTGAACCTATAAAGTACAAAGAGTTTCTTCTGGAAATACTGTATATACAATATACTATATGTGAATACTGTTGTTTGCTTCTGTTTTAGTCTAAGCTAAAGGCATCATATACCGCATGAATTATTATTGTTCTATTTTTAAGGGGAAATTATTTGTTTTTTGTTTGTAGAGTTGTTCATGCTAAGGGGCAAAATTAGGAAATTGCCTAAGGTAGTCTTTCCTTGAGGTAGAGAAAAGTTTCACCACCATGAACTGACCACTGCATCTGTTGTAACTACGGCAGCCCATACAGTCGGGAAAATAATCATTTGATTCCCTGCAGATTTTGTAAGTGTGCCCACTTACAAAGAAATGAAGGGTCTATAATTTTTATCACAGGTGTATTTTAAATGATAGTGACAGAATATCAAATATGTAGGAAAAACACATGATACCAATGTTATAAATTGAATTGTAGTTCAGTACTCAGAAGGTCCATCTCAGCAAAGTGAGCAGAAACGGACCTGTCATCTGTCTGCTCAGTGGGCATCAGCGGATTGATCCCCCGCTGAGCAAAGCAGAGTTCGCCGGGTGGACAGCCTGTGTGAAAGAACCCTTAGTATTTGGTGGAAAAACCTTGTTGGCAAGCACAGAGGTAAGCCTTGTATTTGGTTACCAGGTTTGCACACATCTCAGGAGGAATTTCGGTCCACTCTTCTTTAAGGATCTTCTCTAAATCCTTAAGGTTTCTTGGCTGTCGCTTGGTAACTCAAAGTTTCCGCTCTCTCCATACATTTTCTACAGGTTTAAGGCCTTGAGACTGGCTAGACCATTTCATGACATTAATGTGCTTTTTCTCGAGCCACTCCTTTGTTGCCTTGGCAGTATGTTTTGGGTCATTATGCTGGAAGACCCATCCACGACCCTTCTTCAGTGTTCTGGCTGAGGGAAGAAGGTTCTCATCCAAGATTTTACAATACATAGCCCCATCCATTGGCCTCTCAATGGGGCAAAGTCAGCGTGTACCTTTCGCAGTGAAACAGTCCCACCTCCGTGTTTGACTGTATGGATGGTCTTCTCAGGGTCATAGTCAGCATTTTTCTTCCTCCAAACACGGCGAGTCGAGTTAATGCCAAAGAGCTCAAATTTCGTCTCATCTGAGCAAATTCTCCCAATCCTTCTCGGAATCATTTAGATGTTCATTGACAAACTTCAGACGCCACACGTTAAACATGAGCACATACTGTAGCCAGTCTGTGGCAGCCAGAATTGCTGTTGGTTGGTAGGAGATCAAATACTTATTTTACTCACTAAACTGCAACACAATTTATATCATTTGTATCATGTGTTTTTTTTCTGAATTTTTGGTTGATATTCTGTTTCTATCATTTAAAATACACATATGATAAAAAATTATAGACCCTTCATTTCTTTGTAAGTGGGCAAACATTCGAAATCTGCAGGGGATCAAGTAATTTTTTTCCCCACTGTACATAAATATAATTTTTGTTCAAACTGACTTGATTCCCATTTGACAGCGAGGAAACTTCCCCACCATCAGAATACACAGGTCATTGCTGGCGGCTTTAGCCTGTGGCACTGATCGAACAGAGAGAACCAGTCAAGGCAGTTGTACAGTGCCCATACATGGATTGCAATTCGGCTGGTTCAGCTGGGACCATTTTGAACAATGCATGGCCAGCTTAAGGATGAAAAAATTACTAATTTCACCTCAACCAAAGTTTTAAAAGTCTCAAATTGAGGAACAAAGCTAACAATAATGCAAAACCTAGCCCTTTTTTTTAACATACTGATCACATGGCTTTGTAGTTAAATGAAATGTTAGGATTAGCAATAAAGTTAGTTTATTAACAAAGTCATGTGATCACCTTACTAGCATTTATTTAGTGATCAAACCAGTTTGTTTATGAACAGAGTTGAAGTTAGTATTAGGGTTAGGATTTATTTTCCTCAATTACTAACATTATGTTAATAGCTAACAAAGAGCTCTTATTTGGCACAAGAACAGGTCGAGAATAGTCAAAGGAGCTTTCCTAACCAGTAGGAGAAATCTGAAGAGTATGTTACCCCATTTCATATTCCTGATATGTGTCTGTTGTACCATGTACTGTTAAAAAGTGTCCTGTTCTCTTTGCATTGCTTCTTTTGTGTGAAATTCTAGGTGATCCTGCCACATGGGCGTCCGCTCCATAGGGCAAGGGGGGTCAATTGCCCCCCCCTGGAAGTCAGAGTGGACTGCACTTTTCAGGCTCCACATGGATGCATTCCACACACACACCATTTCTTATTAAAAATTATTATTTTTAATAATGTGGAATACTTTCTATGTTGAACCTGAAAAGTCCCAGTATATTTCTGACATTGTCATGAGTATAAAGAGACATACAGAATACAGCCTACCTCCAGGAAAGGGAAAATTCCACCCTTGCACTGCTGGGGGGAAATTACCACTTGTACTTCTATGTTTCCATGTTCCAGCCAGCCGCACTGCTCTCCTCCTCAACCCAAAGCCTCAGCATCATTGCATACCATACAGGAACATTAACCCTGTATGGTACAATGAGGATGATGGTGTGCCACCACAGCCTGTCATAACTTTCACAGAAGCTGCAGGGGACCAGTCACAGAGATTGAGGGAATCAGCAAAAGTTTGGTACACAGAGAGTATATTTGTTCCAATTTACTATGTTTATTATGCCTCAGAGAAAGGAACTGTAGAATTCACACTCAGCTCACTTTCAAAAAAATAGAAATGGACTATCAGGGTCTGTTTAGTCCCCTAATATTTCACCAAAGCCCCCCCAACAAGACTGTTAAAAAATGTAAAATAAATAAATTTGTAAAAAAAAAAACGGCTGACACCGTCCACTGCCCTTCTAACACCGCCCACTGCCCTACTGACACCATCCATCCTATTCGGCTGCTGGGGGGGGGGGGTTAAACCCCAGCTAGTGGTCGAAGACAGGGTTAAATGTGACTATGTATTGCCCCTGCCGAAGCGCCCCCCCTTGAAAAAATTTCAGCGGACGCCCATGTCCTGCCAGTCTCCCTTCTTTCCTATTTCAAACTGACCACGCTACCATGACAGTATATCCATCCCAGAGTGGTCATTTTTCTAGCTTGGCTGTCCTACAGTCTCCAAGACTTATGCTGAACACCCCCCCCCCCCCCCCCCCCCGCACAGCCATTCCCCAAGAAGTCCTGCTTTGCCCTTGCCCCCCTACAGTCTCCACCCCTACCTCTCTAAGCCTGTTATGCAGCTGAGATTATGTGGTCACTAATAGAAAAAAGGTATTTATAATTTTTTTCAATATCTATACACAAATGTTATGCCTGGCATTACTATTTTAGAGTCAAGGGGTGTTGTTACACATTAAGGGTTCACATATACTGTAACGACTTTGACATTGAGCAATTATTTCATTTTTTGCACACATGTAAAAATGTGCATTTTTGGGCTATAAAATTGCTTAACCAGTTCCCACCTGGCCTATAGCAACTTGACGGCCAGACGCGACACTCCTCTTTCTGGGTTGACATCATAAGACTTCCCACCGGACATGTCGCTCGACATGACATTGGTTCTTTACTATATGATCAGCTGTGCCCAATCACATGTAAACAAATGCCAGTCCTGTACACTCTTCATCGGTGCCACCTCACAGTGGCCATCAGTGCAGCCTCATCAGTGCCCATCAATGCAGCCTATCAATGGCCATCAGTGTAGCCTATCAGTGCTCATCAGTGCAGCCTCATCAGTGCACATCAGTGAAGGAGAACAATGATAAAATATGTTATAACAGAAACTGTGCATATGTTTGCATTTGTGGGTATGTGCAAGACTTTTTTTTATATATATTATTATAATTTTATTTACTGCTATCACAAGGGGTAAACAAACCCCCAAGGGATAGCATTGGGCATGTGACAGGTAGTCATTATGGAGACATTAGAGACCCCTTTGTCTCAACTGCCCCTCAAAGCATGTAGATAACATGCTTCCCTTGCTGTTTCAGCCAGGGAATGACAGCTTTGAAATTGTAGAGCAGAGCAGAGCAGAGGAGATCAAAGAATGAATGTCTCCTCTTGCCCATCATTTCAAAGCCCCCTTATGTGGCTACTGGTAAAAGTGGAAGATCCTGGGAGCCACGTGGGGAAAGGGGCAACTGTAAAAGTGATCAGTGGCTGTACAGCCACTGCATCCCTTTTACTTTACTGCTGGGACCCATCTCCAGTAGCAACCATCAGCTTGAGCTTAACGCTTTACCCTTTGGATGTAGGTAGTTCTTCCAAAGAGCTGAACTAGTTAATGCTATTGCGCCCTAAAAATCACCATCATTTCAGCCTTCCCAACTCCGTTGCATTTCACCTGCATAATATATCCATACCTGGAATTTATTTATATTCAGCTTCCTATTTGAACAACATCCTGCTTTACCTCTAGGCCAAGGTTCTTATGTAAAACTTCAATCCCTAAAGTTTTAACATCAATGTATTTTTATGCTGCTTTGATATCTATAGCTGTGGATAAAAATCCAGCACTTCCATCAACAGCATTAGACCAGCAAAATAATTTTATGAGTTTGATATAACAGAGCTTAATTACCCACAATCCCTCCCTGTAATAAAGTTGATGGATATTTGTACAAATACATTCTGAAACCTGCAACAACACAAATGAATACATAAACACACATTAAGTGATTATGTGATAGGGAAAAAGTGCTGTTTTGTGTAGTAATCTATTTATTTAGCAAATCACGCCATGTAAGTTTGACAAGTCTCATATTTTCTCCTGACAATATTAGGAACAGATTAATTTAACAGAACACTGCTGAGTATCTATCAGTTTTTTAAATTACCAATGAACAGTAAAGTACACTAAAAAGGATTGTTCAAGAAAAAAACAACCATAAAGATTAATTAAACATTATATTTAATAAGGCTAAATGCACAAGCGCGTACTTTACTTTTGAGTACCCAAAGGTAAAAACTGAAGTTTGGGTATGAATTTTTGTTTCAATATTTTTATTGTAGTTTAAAGTACAAATAAGTGTCAGGATCAACAGTAAGACTTGTGTAAAATTTACTACATCGGAAAATAGTCGTCAGAGAAAAGACATAAAAATTACTTAACAGCCTTAAATGCAGTCAACATCTGGTTAACATTTACAAGATAAAGGATATGTGCACTCCTGTACATTTTCCACATGTATGATCTAGGAAAAATGGTTGTTATGGTGACAGGATGATAAAGCGCATTATTACTATTATTACATTGTAATATAAAATTAAATAGTTATCATATGTCCCCAGTGGAGTGCCTCTTACATCATGTGTCCCCAGTGCAGCAGAGTGCCTCTTACATCAGGTATCCCCAATGCAGTGCCTCTTACATAAGGTGTCCCCAGTGAAGTTCCTCTTACATCAGGTGTCCCCAGTGCAGTGCCTCTTACATCAGGTGTCCCCAGTGCAGTGCCTCTTACATCAGGTGTCCCCAGTGCAGTGCCTCTTACATCTGGTGTCCCCAGTGCAGCAGAGTGCCTCTTACATAAGTTGTCCCCAGTGCATTGCTTCTTACACCAGGTGTCCCCAGTGGAGTGCCTTCCTACATCAGGTGTCCCCAGTGCAGTGCCTCTTACATCTGGTGTCCCCAGTGCAGCAGAGTGCCTCTTACATAAGTTGTCCCCAGTGCATTGCTTCTTACATCAGGTGTCCCCAGTGGAGTGCCTCTTACATCAGGTGTCCCCAGTGCAGTGCCTCTTGCATCATGTGTCCCCAGTGGAGTCTCTCCTTACATCATGTGTCCCCAGTGGAGTGCCTCTTACATCATGTATCCCAGTGCACTGCCTTTTACATCATGTGTCCCCAGTGGAGTGCCTCTTACATCATGTATCCCAGTGCACTGCCTCTTACATCATGTGTCCCCAGTGGAGTCCCTCCTTACATCATGTGTCCCCAGTGCAGTCTGCTCCAACCTGTCAAAAACTCCAACCGTGGCAGCAGGCCATGTCTGTTCTGTTTCCCTGTGTTCAGTCAGTGGAATGGGGAGGGGCCGATCCGTGCAGCTAACCCCAGCTTCAGTGTGCAAGGGAATTGTGAAGAGAGAAGCCGATTCATTGGCTGCACGTGTCGGAATACAAAGGGAAAGTACCTGTAGGCCCGGAAATAGATCTCGCGACGGCACTGGCAGTCATTTTTTTGGAGCCAGAAGCAGCTGCGGTGCCAAAAACATTCAAAAATCAAATCCCGGGATTTTAATCGGGGTGGCCTCTGATCAGGATGAGGGTCCCAAAATCAGGATTGTCCCGGAAAATCTGTACTGTTGGCAAGTATAAGGTAACCGTTAATTCCACTCTCCCCTTTGACTCAAAAATATTTCACCAAAATGGAAATTCTGTTGAAATTTTAAGGAAATGGAAACTCAATTTTTAATTAAAGCAATGCCTAGCTGAAAACCTACAGCCTTCAACAAGTAGGTTGTGTCCCCCCTGTGCCTTTCAGTGCTCCATTTTGAATTATGATTGGAGTGTGTCTTTAAAAGAAAAAGTGACAGCGTTACCATAATGAATACAAATGATGTCCTCACTAATAATAGACAGTTGGTAACCCGACAGATTATAACGTGACTCCCTCTGTGCACAATCTTAGACTCCACCAACCAATGAATGCAAATAAGCTTTATAAATAAACAGCCAACCGAATTTGCTCATCCAGTCAGAAAATGTTTATGTCATCTGTTCCATTTACCCAACATCTGCCACAATATTGATTCAGCATTGTTACAGCTTTTTTGACATTATTTACTTTGAACCGCTCTTGTTGATAAATTTGCCCGGACATAGTTTTCTTTGGACGTGCTGTTAGCTATATCGCTACCAGCTTCCATCTAGACAGGAAACAAATAGAAAACAAATAGACACAGCTGTTTCACGGGTGAGGGCGATAGCTGTGCTGGAGCACGAGTTCATTCATTTTGTAAAGCTGCGAAGAAGAGGCGAGGCTAGGAGGAATCTCTCTCAGGGTTCCCAGGTCTCAAAGCAATAAGTGATATCCAGATAACATTTACACACTGAGAGCTGGGTGATCATATCAGCCAAAAATGAAAAAATGTCTGTTTGTTCTTTATTATAAGATCAATGTTTCAGACGGGAGGGAGGAAGCATTAAAGCTGAATTCCAGGCTGATAAAAAAATAACACTGTTTAATGCAGCTGTTTATTCCTAAAATAATAATTACATTTATTTTTACATAATGTAGCGCCATAGGCGTGCGCACAGGGTGTGCCAGGTGTGCCTGGGCACACCCTAAACACCCTGTTCTGAGCAGATTTTCCCTGCTGCTTGGCTGCAGAGAAAGGGACAGGGGAATCTCTGTCCTCAGTCCCTTTCTCTGTCTCAAAAGTGAGACATCGGGGGTCTGTTTACACCCCTGATATTTCACCAAAGCCCTCCAATGGGGCTCCTAAAAAAAATAATATAAAATGATCGTAAAAAAAAAAATGGTAAAAAATGTAAAATAAATGGTAAGTAATAATAAAAAATAATAATAATGATAAACTACTGACACCAATCTCTGCTCTACTGACACTGTCTATTGCCCTGCTGCTATATGTATATATATATATATATATATATATATATATATATATATATATACACACACACACACACACGCGTATGTGTGTTTAAATTTTGGGGTACACACCCTAATGCAATAGGCTGCGCACACCTATGTGTATCGCTCATCCCCGGAGGGGCCACTGAAAATATTCAGCCCTCCCTTAGCTGTTCATAGGTTGCCAGCCCAGGTAGCAGTTCCAGAGCACATCAACAAAATTCAGGCTCAGTCTAGGGGTGTCTTTTTGAAGACTTGAACACAGGCAGGTAGAGGGGGTGAGGGTCCAAGATACTCTTGACACTCACATAAGAGGACATTTTCCTTAAAGATACTGGTTCCAGCACATGATCACATGATCGTTTTTAATGGTCTAAAAAAAAAAGATTTTTTTTACGTGATTCTTGTCAAGCCTGCCTTGCATACACACGATCATGAAAAAAAAAAGAGCGGTGACGTACAACACGTACAACGACACTATAAAGGGGAAGTTGCATTCGGATGGCGCCACCCTTGGGGCTGCTTTTGCTGCTTTTGTGTTAGTAAAAGTTTGGTGAGAGACGATTCGCACTTTTCAGTCTTCGTGCTTTTCAGTCTGTTACAGTGTGACGAATGTGCTATCTCCATTACGAACGCTAGTTTTACCAGAATGAGCGCTCCCGTCTCATAACTTGCTTCTGAGCATGCATGTTTTTTTCACGTCGTTAAAGCCTACACACGACCGTTTTTCACGATGTGAAAAACGACAACGTGAAAAACGACACGAAAAAATAGAGCATGTTCTAAATTTTTAATGCCTATTTTTCACGTCATGAAAAATGCTCTGGAGCCTACACACGATCGTTTTTAATGACCATTTTAAAAAAATAAATTTTTCACGTCATGAAAAACGGTCGTGTGTACGCAGCATAAGAGTAAAAATGACAGCCATGTAAAAGCAGTCCCAATACACCACAGCAACCTCTGTTGTCTACCCTCCAAAAGTATTTACAACCTGTAAATACTTTTGGAGCTATTACCTTTTGTTTCATCCTAGATTGTAAACTCTAACGAGCAGTGACCTCTTATTCCTCCTGTATTTAACTGTATTGTAACTGCACTGTCTGCCCTCATGTTGTAAAGCGATGCCCAAACAGTTGGCATTATATAAATACTGTATAATAATGTTATTAACCCTCCTACTCTAATTCTGGAAGCTTCTTCAAGAGGCAGGAAGAAGCAATCAACCACCTGGCATAGGGTGACCTGACCAAACCTAGAAAATGAATTGCTGAACAGCTCAGTACAGGACAATAGAGCCTAAATCCAGCCCAGGGCAGTGGCAATACATCAGTACCACCATATGTGCTCAAATCTGGATTCATTTTAGCTTCTTGTCATCCCTTGCACACCGACATTTAAATTGTAAGAGGGCGGGACAGCATTAAGAGCCAGGCAGGCTGCACACACATGTAGCACCCTCTAGTGTTCTACTAGTGTGATTGTAGGCAAATGTATGTTTTGGCTCATAGTTAACTTCTGAGTCTTTGGTTATAGGTTTACTGCAGGTCAGGCTGGATGGCTCTTCCAGGCAGGTCTCTGGTGCCTACCCCTGGTTCTGGAAGTTTGGGGAAATTTCTAGAAGCTGGAGGGTGGAGGCCAGGAAGGTTGATCTGCATACTTAGGGGAGCTTTTCCAATCCCCAGGCAGTGGGCTTGGCAGGGTGGCTGAGTAAACACTTAACCACTTCAGCTCCGGACCATATTGCTGCTCAATGACCGGGCCCCTTTTTGCGATTCGGCACTGCGTCGCTTTAACTGACAATTGCGTGGTTGTGCGACGTGACTCCCAAATAAAATTGAGGTCCGTTTTTCCCACAAATAGAGCTTTCTTTTGGTGGTATTTGATTACCTCTGCAGTTTTAATTTTTGGCGCTATAAACAAAAATAGAGCGACAATTTTGAAAAAAAATTAATGGGCCAGATTCACAAAAGAGATACGACGGCGTATCTCCTGATACGCCGTCGTATCTCTGAGATACGATTGTCGTATCTATGTGCCTGATTCATAGAATCAGGTTACGCATAAATAGCCCTAAGATCCGACAAGTGTAAGTGACTTACACCGTCGGATCTTAGGCTGCAATTCTAGGCCGGCCGCTGGGTGGCGATTCCATTGTGGTCGGTGTAGAATATGCAAATGACTAGTTACGCCGATTCACGAATGTCCGCTTTGCCCGTCGCTGTAAATTTACTTTGTTTCCGTAGAGATACGCCGCGTAAAACTAAACCTGCCCTCTAGGTGGTCTAGCCAATGTTAAATATGGCCGTCGTTCCCGCGTCCAAATTTTAAATTTCACGTCGTTTGCGTAAGTCGTCCGTGAATGGCGCTGGACGCCATTTACGTTAACGTCGAAACCAATGACGTCCTTGCGACGTCATTTAGCGCAATGTACGTCGGGAAATTTTAGGGACGGAGCATGCGCAGTACGTTCGGCGCGGGAACGCGCCTAATTTAAATGGTCCCCGCCCCATTTGAATTAGGCGGGCTTGTGCCAGGCGGATTTACGCTACGCCGCCGCAAGTTTACAGGCAAGTGCTTTGTGAATCAAGCACTTACGCTGAAAACTTGCGGCGGTGTAACGTAAATGTAATACGTTACGCCGCCGCAGTGTAAGGCGATTCTACGTGAATCTGGCCCAATATTTTTTACTTTTTGCTGTAATAAATATCCCCAAAAATATATTAAAAAAACCATTTTTTTTCCTCAGTTTATTCCGATACATATTCTTCGACATATTTTTCGTAAAAAAAAATCAATAAGCGTTTATTGATTGGTTTGCGCAAAAGTTGTAGCGTCTACAAAATAGGGCATAGTTTTATGGCATTTTTATTAATATTTTTTTCGGTACTGCGACATTATGGCGGACACTTCTGACACTTTTGACACATTTTTGGGACCATTTTCATTTTTATAGCGATCGGTGCTATAAAAATGCATTGATTACTTTAAAAATGCCACTGGCAGGGAAGGGGTTAACACCAAGGGGCGGGGAAGGGGTTAAGTATGTTCCCTGGGTGTGTTCTAACTGAAGGGGGGGTGGACTCACTAGGGGAAATGTCTAATCGCTGTTCATACATTGATCAGGCATTTCTCACAGCTCCCGGTCCTCGCTCTGTAACGAGCGATCGCGTGTGCCCGGCGGGAGTCAGGGGCAAGAGTGCGCACCTCCGGCGGCGTGCGCGCCCCTATTGGCTGCTCAGCGAGATGACGTATAGCTACGTGATCTCACCCAGCAGAGCCGACCTGCCGCCGTATAACTGCGGCGCCTGGTCGGCAAGCAGTTAAAGATGCATAAGTCATGCCAGAAGGGGAGTCAGGTGGAGGATGAAGTGCTGAGGAGGCTGTCAGTGGCCATAGACAGGAATAGAGCATGGATCAGGAGTGCAGGTACATTTCAGATAACAGAAAAAGTGCATTTGTGAAACATAGGGACACCACCACCCCTGTAACTGAAGCCCTCCTCCGATAACATATATTGTGAGACACCCAAATATAGTGGCTGCTTTATTACTGGATCACCCTGTAATTGTCATATCTTGCTTTTTGTTGTTACCGCTAACAACGTTCAAAGACAATATACAGTAAAGCCCTGTACACACGATCAGTCCATCCGATGAGAACGGACTGAAGGACCGTTTCATCGGTTAACCGATGAAGCTGACTGATGGTCTGATGTGCCTACACACCATCAGTTAATAAAACGATCAAGTCCAACGCGGTGACGTAAAACACAACGACGTGCTGAGAAAAATGAAGTTCAATGCTTCCAAGCATGCGTCGACTTGATTCTGAGCATGTGCAGGTTTTTTACCGATGCTTTTGCATACTAACCGTCGGTTTTGACCTATCGGTTAGGCGTCCATCGGTTCAATTTTAAAGCAAGTTCTATTTTTTTGGACCGAAGGATAACTGACCGATGGGGCCCACACACGGTCGGTTTGGACGGATGAAACGGTCCTTTAGTCCGTTTTCATCTGTTTAGACTGATCGTGTGTACAAGGCCTAAGATATTTCATTGCTCCATAACATTGTGTGCTTAGTTCCTCATAAATTGGGTACCTGACTTAGGCCCTGCTTACAAACTTAGTGATATGCTGTTTCTTCACTGTCCAATCAACAGTTTGTAGGTGGGGAGATGACACCATTGTATTTCTTAGCTCAGCTGGAGTCATGTTGTCATCATCCTGCCTGTTTAATCTGTGAAAGGTGGCCGGACAGAATAAAATGCCCTTTGACAGATAACACATTTTATTTATTGCAAATGCAACTGTGCATTTCCCTTTTAGCCATTTCCCTAAAGTTCAGCTTTAGATTATTCACAGGCGCTTTTATGTTTAGTATAATTATATATTTGAGTCACCTATTGTTTCTGTCTGTATGCTACTATTGTGTCCACTTCACCTCATTACCAAACTATTGTGGGATGTTTATGTTAGCTGTTCATTAAATGTACTGTTCGATACACTGATGATATTACCGTTTACAGATTGCATTTCAGATAATGTGCTCAAGCTCATATCTGATTGTGTGTGGTATAAGTTCTGTGTGAACTTACAATAAAGAGTTCCAGTTTGAAGCTAAGCTTGTGTTGTCTAGTTCTTGGGTGCAATTCACAGCTATAATAGATGGTTCCTGGTTCCAGAGTGGAGGAAGCTGTAGCTTGGCTGAGGCACCCATGCTTTTTTATACATGATCACATACCCTCTGTTCTCAGCTGAATCACAGCCAGAAAACGGACCACGCTCTGCTCTCATGCCTAGTGTGATCAGTTTTCAATAGGAAAGCAGAGGGACTGGAAGGAATAAATAGGAAGAATTGGATAATTTTACACACAAGTACATGGTACAGCAGGCACATATCAGGAATTTGAAATGTTGGTGTAACATATTCTTTTAGTAAAATGCTTTGACCCATTCAGTATAAGTAAGAGTTTTTGCTTCTTCTTGGTATTCTGTCACATGATTGTCATGCATGTAACCCCTTCTTTTCGGGAATTAAGATTGGCAGCAGGTCTTGCTGAGACTGTGATCCCCTGCTCTTAGTGAGTTTATTTCTAACATAAATTAATCAACCATATACAGTTCAGCAATGTTTACACAGCACACAACCAACAAATCGGCAGCAGGGGATTACACCTTGTCATTGGTTGTCTGGTGCAGTTTACAGTCCAAATCCCATGGTACCATGGAAGCTTATTTCTTTTAACTCATCCTATTCAGATATGACATGCTGTGTATAAGGAACAGCTGCATACACAGGGGGAATGTGTTGAATTGCAGCAGAAGATCACTGATGGATACAGGGAAAATGTAGATTAGAAGTGTTTCTTTAACTGTAATTTTTTATTATATTTGACAGAAGAGAACAGGTGACAAGACATCTGCGTTACAATCTGGTACTTTAAACTACAAAGATAAGTTTGATATCATACAATCAGTGTGCGTAATTTCGAACAGACAGAACATGTATTGCAACAAAACAAGCTGTGTAATGTATTCAATAAAGTCATTTTACAGCACTCAGAGATGTTTTTAATAAGTGAACCTCCTTTTCCGATTCCCTGTTGTTCATACCTCTGCTGCATTCATACACCATTTGTGAAAAAAGGATTCAAGGAGGTGCCTTGAGGCTAAAAGAAGGGGGACTGGAGATTAAGAAGAAATCGAGAAATAACAGCTTAGAATATTTGGTAATGGAAAGGGAACGGAATTCAAAAATATAGAGAGAGAGATGTCATCCCAGGGGAAGGATTAAAGGGGTTGTAAAGGTAAATGTTTTTTCACCTTAATGCATCCTATGCATTAGGGTGAAAAAACATTCGACGGTACCACCCCCCCCCCCCCCCCGAACCCCCCCGTTTTACTTACCTCACCCCTCGAAAGTCCCGCGCGCGTTCCCGTGATCCTCTTCGGTTCCCAACCTGGCCGTTGATTGGCTAGGCTGGACGAATTGATAGCAGCGCAGCCATTGCGCCGGGGGGCAGGGCCGAGTGATACAGTCGGCGGCTATGCCCGCCGCTGTATCATGGGAGCGTGCCCGCAAAAGCTTTCCACCATGCTCGCTCGCATGAAGGTGGAAAGCTCTTGCGAGGAGAAGCCGAGACAGCCGCCGAGAGACCCCAGAAGACAGGATTCAGGGACACTCTGTGCAAAACGAGCTGCACAGTGGAGGTAAGTATAACATGTTTTTTATTTAAAAAAATTTACTTTAGGGTTCCTTTAAGGCTCTATAAACACTTTCATAACACTGTGTGGCGGAAAACTAACACTGCACATCACCCCGTGAAACATGGTGGTGGCAGTATCATGTTGTGGGGATGCTTTTCTTCAGCAGGGACAGGGAAGCTTGTCAGTGTTGATGGGAGGATGGATGGAGCCAAATACAGGGCAATCTTAGAAGAAAACCTATTAGAGTTTGCAAAAGACTTGAGAATGGGGTGGAGATTCACCTTCCAGCAGGATAACAACCCTAAACATACAGCGTGAGCTACAATGTAATGGTTTAGATCAAAGCATATTCATGTGTTAGAATGATCCAGTCGAAGTCCAGACCTAAATCCCATTGAGAATTTGTGGCAACACTTGAAAATTGCTGTACACAGACGCTTTCCGTCCAATCTGACAGAGCTTGAGCTATTTTGCAAAGAAGAGCGGGCAAAAAAGTCACTAAATATATGTGCAAAGCTGGTAGAGACATACCCAAAAAAACTTGCAGCTGTAATTGCAACGAAAGGTAGTTGTACAAAGTATTGACTCCGGGGGGCTGAATACAAATGCACACCTCACTTTTCACGAGGGTTGCATCGATTCCACTTTTTAAGACCAAGTACAAGTACTGATACTTTTTTTTTAAAGTCATGTGACAGTGGCACATGTGTCAGTAGTTTGGACGATGTCGGTGTTTTTTTTTGTTTTGTTTTTTTGTTTTTTACAATTTAACCTTTTTTTTCAGCCCTGTTGGGTTAGGGGCTTTGGTAAGATATCAGGTCTCCCCTGACACGGAAAGGGAAAGGGACTGAGGACACAGATTCCCCAGTCCCTTTCTCTGCAGCCTCAGCTGCACTCAAAATGAATGAACTGGAGACAGAGGCTCCTCTCCATTCATAAACTGAACTGAAGTTCATTATAACTGAAGTTATAATGAATGGAAAGAGACAGTGATCACTGCCTCTGTTCATTCGGAAAAGGAAGGAGCCGGTAAATGACAGATTTACCGACTCCTTCCTCCACTCTCCATCCTGAAATTTCCGTGGCAGGGGGAGACGGTGGAGAAGTCGGAAGGATGCAGGGGGACCTGCGGCGGTGGGGGGCAGTTACAAGCACCGATCTCCCTGACAACCACGGGAGGGAGAGAAGCGGCTGTCAGAAAAGCTATACAGGGAGATCAGTGCTTGGAACTGCCTTACCGCTGCAGATCATTCCTGAGGCTGCCTAAGTATTGGGCCAAGCATTGGAGCATTTGCACGAGTACAAGTACTCATGCAAATGCTCGGTATTGGCACGGATACTAGTATCGGTATCAGTGGAACCCTACTTGTCACATATTTATTTGTAAAAAAAAATTAAAACCATTTATCTTTTTTCTTTTCACTTCACAATTATGTGCCACTTTATGTTGGTCTATAACATAAAATTCCAATAAAATACATTTAGGTTTTGGTTGTAATATGACAAATTGTGGAAAATTTCAAGGGGTATGAATACCTTTTCAAGGCACTGTATAAATGACAGGCTGACAGGAGCTGCAACTGTTTACATGGATGAGCACATCGAGCAGAACTGCAGTTAGGGATAGATGTCTGACCCTAGATGCAGACAGATGTGTTCAGGATGAGACATCTGTCCCTAACCACAAGTAACTGTTTGATGTGTGGATCCATGCGAACAGCAGCAGCTCCTGTCAGCCTGTCATTGCTTTGTACAGGCAAAGCAGCTATTGCTGCTCGTATACACCCATAATCTCAACCTCAAGATTTGTGCCACACAAATCTGTTGTATGGCTCTAATCACCCATATAAAGGGTGCTTAACAGTGTATGTAAACCGACTGTAGATATGTCAGAACCAGGAATGTTTAATGTTAGGGGGATAAGGTTTGCTTTAACGTCTATTAGAGTGCCTGCTAATTTGCCATGCACAGATGCAGGAACATCCCTTTACCTTCTTTACCCACAACTCTTTTGGTTCCTGGACATGCCCATGGGAGATACGTTTCTATGCCTCCCTCCCTCAGTAGCTGAGAGTGGCCACACCACACTTGCAGTAGCTAGGCTAATGATCTGCAGCAAGGTGAGAGACCCACCACTATCAGAACGGGCGTGTGAGGCGCTTCTCAGGAAAACCTAGCTACTCTGAGGAGCATCTCCCCAACTACTACCAGAGTACTCCAGTTACTGTAGGGTAGGGGAATTTCCAAATTTGGACTTGAACCTGGTTGCAGACAAACACAAGCTTGTGCCTATTAAAGACTTTGCTATGCAGCCAGCCACATGTTCCCTGACTGGGCCACAGAGACCTTGCTGCGAAGAGTCCATGTTTGTGCAGCTTTCATAATCTGTTTTGTATTATGCTCTTTGACATCGAGAGCCTGTTTTGCATTATTGGTCCTAACTTAGTACAATGCAAGTTACAGTTCATCTCTGTCTGATCATTCGACCAATTAACTATTCTGTTAATTGTAATTTTGTGGCATTCGATTTTAGTTGAACATTCACACAATCAAAAATGTATGGTGTACCCCTAGATGGTCAAATCACAAGGTATATAATTAGTTCCTGTGAAACTGACATTGGACAGATGACTGGTGCCCAAAGAACTTTCCTTGAACCTCTTATTGGCCTAAAAATATTTTATTAATAGTATCTACACAATAAACATCATTCTTGATTATTCTTGAAAAATTTAGTATTTTAATTACTTTATGGCAGCAAATATTTCAAAAATCCTGCAAGTTTTCATGTTGTGCTATGTCATTTGGATACATGGCATCTGTAGAGCAGAGTTAACATACATTAAAAACGCTTTGAACAAGAGTTAAGACATAGTAACAGCTTTGAGTCTCTGGGGCCCCAGGAATTCACACGTTTTGCTTGCATTGTTATTGTGAGCTGTTTGTGTTTCTCCCATTAGACAATTGCTTTGCAATTCTTCCCCTCATTCCGTGACTCTAATTACATAATTGAACAGCTAAAATCTCATTTTTCCAGGAAGCGCTAAACATTAGCATCTTAATGAAATCCTTAATGAGCTGTCTTGTGTGCATTCCAATCATTGGCTCTACCGTGGCCCATGGTCAGGGATGAGCCCCCCATGAGGAAAGCTGTGATTTGGATCTTGATAACCCTGAGATGTCCATCTTATCCAGGATGATTAAGCTGGGGCTTCAAGCACCTGAGGACTTGTTCATCCGGATAGGATGATGTGGAGAGGAAAAGGGGAGTGGATGTTATAGACCGATTTAAGATGTAATAACCCTTAATTTGCATCAACATAAGCACATTTGTTACACATAAGATCTCAAAGCAGCGACAGAGCAGATTGAAATGATGTAAAGATCTACGTTTAAATTCATGATGAGTATTTAGAGGTAGGAAATCAAAACTTTTTTTGCTGCTTCTAGTTAAAATGCATCTATGCTTGGACTACAGACATTAAATTATTCACATAGTCCTATCTCCTTAATAAGAGCTTACACTGATCTCTGTAATTGCAGGCACTGTGGAGAAATTAATTTTCAGAGACAAGAATGAAAAAGGGGTCACAATATGTGGCCACTTTCCTGGGATTGCGGCCTCCCCAGCTTTGTTTAGCAGGGCTAGTTAGTTAGCTTAGTAGGGGTTAACGCGGCAGCTGGGGCAATCAGCTGCAAGGGAGCTAGCAGGAAGAGCCAATAGGCTCACAGGGAATGTGCTGGAAGCCTGGGCAAGTTTATTTAAGGAGCAGCTGGCTCCGGGGCTCTTCCTCTGGCCCGGTGGACGTGGAAGAAACATGAACTCCCAGGAAATCCTCGGCGAATGCAGTATGTCACAGCTCTTACCTATGGAAGACCTGGTGCGGCAGCTAATGGAGAGAGCGGGCGGAGCAGGAGGAGAGGCTTGGCTACGTCAGTGCCTATCAGCAGCCACGGGAGAGGAGTCGCAGAATGCGGCGTTGAGCACCATGGGCGTGGCAGAGGGAGGTGTGCTGGCGGTGAGTGACAGCTCGGAACGGGGGTCTCCCGCACCCGCCCCCCTGCGGAGAGGAAGACGGAGCGTGCCGCCCGAGAGATACAGCCAGCAAGTATCGGCAGCTGTAGTGTCGTCTCCGCCTCAGCGACAGACAGCAGAAGAAGAGGCGGGTGGAAGCAAGAGGAGCGGAGGTGGGAAGAAACGGAGAGCGGCGTCCCAGTCCCCAGCAAAGAGAGGTGGGCAGCGAGGTCAAGGCAAGAAGAACGTGCAGGTCTCCAGAGGTCGCCAGCCTGCGGCGCAGGCTCCCAGTCAGCAGCAGGTTCCCCAGAGCTGGGGAGCACACACAGCGGTGCCGCAACAGGCATCAGGGACACAGGCAGCGCAGCTTCAAGCACCTGCGGCGTTGCTGGAGCAAGCGGCTCAGCAACATGTACCACAATCACAACCAGTCGGTGAGTTAAGCCAGTTGAATATTTTATCTGGGCTTGTGGGATCTCTGTCTGGTTTATTGCAGTCTCTTTCAAAAATGCCTGCTGTTTTACCTTCTCCTATACCTTCAACCCCTATTTTGCCTGCTGTCCCTGACATCCTGTCTGCTCACCCCCCTGCACAGCATAGTGTGTTAGTAAATATGTCACAGCAAGGGGCTGGTGAGTGTGTAGCTTCAGGGTCCAAGGCTAATGTATCAGAGAGGGTTATGAAGGAGGCTATGCCCTGCGAAGTATCACCACTAGGGTACCACTTAAGCACAGCGGTGAAAGAAAAAATATACAATGGGGAGTACATTGATATTCTCTCGCTTCTTCCCGGTCATAAAGAGGGTGGTTTTAGAAGAGGTGAGGATAAAGGTGAGGATGAGAGGCGAAGACTGATCCCACGGTCGTTTAATAACTGGCTTCAGGCCTTCTGTATTTATGCTGGAGTGTTGGGGGAAAAACATCCAGAGCAGTGTGGTGGGTTGTTTCAACATGTGGATCATGTGTTGGAGGCATACAAGAGCTTTGGGGGCCTGGGGTGGTTTTATTATGATGAGTCATACAGGCAAAAACTCGCAATCCACCCAGCACTCAGATGGGGGATGAAGGACGTTGGCCTGTGGCTCAACTTAATGGCACCACAAAAACCAGCAACACCTAGGCAGATGTCAGGCACTCCTTCCACAGCGGCTTTTAGGAAAGGCTGCTGCTTTGCCTTTAATGAAAGTCAATGTCGCTGGAACAACTCATGTAAGTACAGACATGAATGCTCAATTTGTGCCGGGACGCACCCAGCAGTAAAATGCTTTAAAAAGAATGCGGTGGCGGGGCCTTCCCAGTCGCAGAATATTTTTCACAAAAGCCTGCACACCAGTGAGGCTGGAAAGTCTGCGCCCGTGGCTGGACAGTTACCCAGACAGGGAGAAAGCATGTTTAATCAATGAAGGGTTCGCTCAAGGTTTTCCGCTCCCGGCATTTTCAGGGCAAGGTTGCAAGCTAGTGGGTAATTTAAAATCAGTAGAGCAATTTCCCCATGTGGTAAGGGACAAGTTATGAAAAGAATTAAGGGAAGGGAGAATTGCAGGGCCTTTCGATCATCCACCGTTCGGTAATTTTAGAATCTCTCCTTTGGGGGTGGTGCCCAAACGGGAACCAAATGAGTATCGTATTATACATCATTTGTCATTTCCAAAAGGTGACTCTTTGAACGACGAGATCAATGGCGAGTTATGCGCTGTGTCATACGCGACATTTGAGGAGGCAATGGATAAGATCAGATTGTCGGGTCCTGGAGCGCTGTTAGCAAAGGCTGACATAAAGTCAGCGTTCAGGCTGTTGCCAGTTTCCCCTAACGCGTTTTGTTCTTTAGGTTTTCATTTTGAAGGTCAGTATTTTTTTGACAGGTGTCTTCCGATGGGGTGTTCCCTATCTTGCGCCTATTTTGAAGCATTCTCCTCGTTCTTGCATTGGGTGCTTAGTTCTCGTTCTGGTGTGGACAGCATAGTCCACTACCTAGACGACTTCTTGTTTATTGGCCCCTCCCATTCTAATTTATGTTCTGAGTTATTGTCCAGTTTCCAAGCCATGTCCCGGGAGTTCGGGATCCCCCTAGCGGAAGAGAAAACATGTTTGCCCAGTGTATCTTTGGAGTTTTTAGGAATAGTGATAGACACAGTTAAAATGGAGTGCCGTTTGCCGGACACAAAAGTAAGTAAATTGAGAATTTTGATTGCGTCGGTCATTCGGAAAAGGAAGGTGCGCCTGAAGGAGATGCAGTCGCTATTGGGCGTCTTAGCGTTCGCTTGCAGAATCATGCCAGTAGGCAGAATTTTTTCACGACGGCTTTATTTATCTATTTCCGGTTTGAAATCACCGTTTGACCATATCAGAGTAACTGCTTCTATGAAAGAGGACCTGTTGGTATGGGCCAGTTTTTTGGATACCTATAATGGTAAGTCTTTGTTTCAAGCGGAGTTTATTGTCGCGCGCGAGTTTTGTTTATTCACAGATGCGGCAGGTTCCAGAGGCTTTGGAGCGATTTGGCAAACACATTGGTGTTGCGCGGCATGGCCGGAGGCCTGGGTAAGTTCAGGAGCTACCAGAAATGTAGTGTTACTTGAATTGTTCCCAATTTTGGTGGCGCTAGAGTTGTGGGGGCTGGAATTTGCGAACAGGCGGATTTTAGTCGAAACCGACAATAAAGGAGTGTTATATGCGATCAACTGTTTGTCATCTAGTTCATTGCAGGTGGTCAAGATTCTGCGGCAGGTGGTCTTCAGGTGCCTCAAGCTTAACATCTGGCTGAAAGCTAAGTATACCCCTGGGGTTCTGAATAATCTAGCGGATGCATTATCTCGATTTCAGGAGGAGCGGTTTCGGTCTTTGCTTCCGGAAGCGGATGCCCTTGGATTCCAGTGCCCTGCCTACCTGTGGGAGATGATTTGAGGGAGGTGACGGCCGCCATTAGAGGTTCCCTGGCACCCAAGACGTGGGCATGCTATGCCGCGGCTTGGAGCAGTTGGTTATCCTTCACAAGCATGGAAGGGTATCAGGCTAGTGGGCATTCGGAGGGTGCCATTTTGGCATTCTTGGCTTCTTTAATGCGGCAACACTTCTCGCATAGTCATGTCACCAAGGTGTTAGCCGGCATTTCCTTTTATTTCCGTTTGTTAGGTTTGAAACCTTGTTCTGATTATTTCTCAGTTAGACAGGCCCTGAAGGGGTACAGAAGAGGGAATTGTAGCAAGGATGAGAGAAGGCCTATCTCGCTGGATATCCTCAGCGGACTCTGTAGGGCCACATCGGCAGTATGCTTTTCGGATTACGAAGCTTTGCTCTTTAGAACAGCGTTCGCGTTGGCATATTTTGGGGCATTCCGTATATCTGAATTGATACCGGCCAACAAGAAAGGGGTTTCCGGGATTAGGTTGGAACACGTGGTGTTAGATCGGGAAAGGGTCCATATTTGGCTAAGCTGCTCCAAGACAGACCAGGGTGGCAGGGGTAGATGGGTGGAATTAAAGGTTCAAGATGGGTTGGCCACATGTCCAGTAGCATTGGTAAAACAATTCCTGGGGGTTAGGCCACCCGGGGGAGGGAATTTCCTCACGCATTTGGATTTGCTTCCCCTGACCAAATACCAGTTTGATGCGGTGCTAAAGCGGTCCTTGGGCATCATGGGGTTAGCAGCATATACATTTTCATCACACTCTTTTCGAATTGGTGCAGCCTCAGAGGCGGCTCGGGCGGGTGTTCCGGAAGGTGATATAAAAGCACTGGGCAGGTGGAAATCGAATTGTTATCAAGTTTATGTTCGCCCTAACCTTTTTATTTAATTCCAGGTACCCAGAAAACGGTCTGGATTTTAGGGCATTCATTTGTCCATTGGGCTCATAAGAGAGCCGCTCAGCGAACTTACTCAACAAATCTATCACTGCACCAGGACAATTTCCGAATTTTATGGAAAGGTATAAGGGGTATGCAGTGGGAGCAGCTAAATGTTCAGTTGGCAAGGTTATGCCAATTATGGCCGATGCCGTCTATTTTGGTAATCCACTTAGGTGGTAATGACCTGGGTAAATGTAAGACTTTGGATTTGCTTTTTAAAATTAAAGGTGATTTGCAGCGTTTTGGTTTAGCTTTCCCGGGTACAGTGGTAGCCTTTTCAGAGATAATTCCTCGGCTCTCCTGGCTCTCCTCTGAGCAGAGGAGGGTCATGGAGAAAATGAGGAAAAGGGTCAATAGGGCCCTAGAGAAATATATGCCTCAGATAGGGGGGTTTTCGTACCGCCACGTGGATTTGGAGGGTGGCTATCCGGGGCTGTACAGGCGGGATGGGGTTCACCTGTCCGAGGTGGGCGTAGATATTTTCAACGTTGGGTTACAAAACATAGTGGAGAAGGCCGCGACGTTTGGGGTAGGCCGGGCTTGATGCTCAAGTCCGGCGTGTGGGGGACTTTAAAATTTTGTGATTAAAAAATTATTTCTGCTTGAGTTGTGAGAACTGAGCAGGTAAAGTATGGTATTGATGGTTATGATGAGTTATATGGATTCTGAATGAATAAATTAAAGTATAAATCTATTATTTGTAAATCAATAAAGGCGTCGCGGCCAAGTTTTTTGCCAAATAAAAGTGGTTTGTGTGTTTATATTTAGGTACGGGTAGGTGGTTGGTTGGGAGGGTGAGGCCTGCAATACCATGAAAAAGGGGTCACAATATGTGGCCACTTTCCTGGGATTGCGGCCTCCCCAGCTTTGTTTAGCAGGGCTAGTTAGTTAGCTTAGTAGGGGTTAACGCGGCAGCTGGGGCAATCAGCTGCAAGGGAGCTAGAAGGAAGAGCCAATAGGCTCACAGGGAATGTGCTGGAAGCCTGGGCAAGTTTATTTAAGGAGCAGCTGGCTCCGGGGCTCTTCCTCTGGCCCGGTGGACGTGGAAGAAACATGAACTCCCTCCCCCCCGCCCCAGTCGCGACGACTTTATGTGATGGGTCACCCTGGATCCAGGGGGGACTTTAAAATTTGGTGATTAAAAAATTATTTCTGCTTGAGTTGTGAGAACTGAGCAGGTAAAGTATGGTATTGATGGTTATGATGAGTTATATGGATTCTGAATGAATAAATTAAAGTATAAATCTATTATTTGTAAATCAATAAAGGCGTCGCGGCCAAGTTTTTTGCCAAATAAAAGTGGTTTGTGTGTTTATATTTAGGTACGGGTAGGTGGTTGGTTGGGAGGGTGAGGCCTGCAATACCAGAGCACATCTCTCCTCTTCTTGTTCTCTCTGGCACCAGAGACCTTGTAGCTTGCTAATCTTCCGATTTAAACAAACAGCAGGTTCTGTAAGTTATTAGGGCTCGTTTAGACTGGTGGTTGGGGGTAAAAACACATGGCATTTCTGGTCGTCAAGCCCCCCCAGCCACCCCCCCCCCCCCATAAGCAGACAGAAATGTTCTCGATGCTTCGCATTGTGCCCATGGCAAAATCTATCCTCTCTGTTACATTCAGCGGGCAATACTGCTGTCGAACGCAACCCATTCGGACGAAGAAAGAACATGACACAAATCCCCCGGTGGCACGTTGGTGCAGCATATAGATTTTTTTTTTCTGAAGGAACCACACAGCTGTGCTGAGATGAATATGGAGGTCACTCTGCCCCTGTCAGATATAAGACACACATCACATGATGTGCTCTTGCCCAGTGACAGGGGGGAGCAGCATATAGATTTACACCTTTTTGCCTGTCAAAACCTCTGAAATGCGATCAGATCACCCAAACTCAGATCACTTTTTGGAGTGCGGCAACCTTGCCACACACCTGAACTTAGGCTTAGAGATTCACTGAAAACAGACTTCAGAACCCTTTTTATGACTGAGTAAAAATTTCTCCACAGTGCCTGCAGCTACAGAGATTAGTGGTGCTTATTTTAAAGGTCTTTTGCTGCTTGTTAAGACCATGTCAATGTTTTAATATCCATAGTCCAGGCACATGGTGCGGGCATATAAGATCACAATGTGACCACCACAATATCATTCTGTAAATGATTATGGCAAAAACATGCATGTTTTTTTTTAGATGCATGCGCAAGTTTATGCACTGAGCAGATGACCTCAGCTTTGGACTTATAACAGGTGAAAACAGAAATTTGTCATGAAAATTAACTTTGGAAAATCAGTTTGTTTTTTCCCTGGGATTTGTCTGCAGAGATGTCAGCATGCTCATATACACGTGACAGTTAGCAATATGAATCATTCTAATCAAAGGGTAGCATAAATCTCTGTGTCCATAGCACAAGGGTGGCCAGTATATGTCCCACAGGCTAATGTTGGCTGATATTATCCTTGTTGGGGGTAGTTCATGTTAATGCAGAGGGTAGGAGCTTAATTACATGCTTTTGCAGAATTCCATGCTCAGGGATGTGTGCTTCCATCACTGACAGCTCGGACAGCAAAATAAGGATGATAAACCAGGCTTAAAGGAGTTGTAAAGAAAACATTTTTTTGGCCTAAAATTAATGTCTGCAAGGTAGACAGACAGAATAGTGTAATAATTCTGTTAAAAAACAAGTAAATACCTATTAAATTCCTTCATCTATATCACCTCCAGTGTTCTAGTTTCTGTTCTCTCATTCACTTCCTGGTTTGCATCGCTCGTTCATGTAAGAACTACATTTCCCAGTATGAACTGCGGCACGCCCAGAAATTCACACCTCCTTGGAGTCTCTTAGGCCTTGTACTCACGACCGGATCTGTGCGCTGAAAACTGTCTGCCGGACAGTTTCCGGCGTACAAGGCTGATTTTTGTTTGGTTCTGCTGGCTTGTACACACCAGCGGACCAAATTCCCGTCGTACCGGAACGCGTGCACGTAAACCACGTACGACGTCACTATAAAGGGGAAGACCAAAGTTAATGGCGCCGCCCTCTGTTCCTCTTTTGCTAGTTACGGGTTTGCTCGTGTTAGTGAAGGTTTGGTTAGAGCTGATTCGCGCTTCTCGGTCTCCAGGCTTTGACAGCGTGTATTCACGGGTTCAGTGCGTGTGCTTGCGGGAACGTAGTTGTCATTCGGCTATAGGCTAGCAGGTTGTTTCTGCTTTTGCAGTTGCATCCTGTGCGCTCGTATCTGTTTGTCACGCGTTCGTCGCAGGTAGTGCTGGATTTGCGAGTGCTTTCTGTTTGAGTGTGTTCTTGACTGACCAGCCGGCCGGTTTGAAGCCATGATGGAGCAGCAGCGTCAATTTTCGCGAGTTGGTGCTGTTTATGGGATGGCTGCTGGATATGTTCATTTTTCCAGTACTTTGGCCAGAAACAGGGGGCGGAGGCGTTTCTGGACCAAGAATTGGTTGCGCCAGCGTGACCAGTTCTCACATATGCCTCTGCTTAAGGAAATCCAGGAGAATAATCCTAATGACTTTAGGAATTTTCTCCGCATGACGGACCCCGTATTCCACAGTCTGCTGGATCTTCTGTCCCCCTATATCATGAGGCAGGACACTGTGATGCGCCAAGCCATCACGGCCGAGCAGAGGCTTATTGCCACATAGCGGGACCTGGCGACTGGGAGGAGCCTGCAGGACCTCAAGTTCTCGACAGGCATCTCTCCGCAGGCGCTTGGGGTCATCATACCGGACACGTGTGCTGCCATCATCAAAGTTCTGCATGAGGAGTATATTAAGGTAAGTTTCCTGGCTGTAATAATGTGGCCAACTAACTTTATTTTTAAATCCCCAGATATGCTGTGTGTTTAACTAACGTTCCCTTTTCTCCCTATGCATGTTGATATAAGCTTTACATGTTTTATTCTTGGCCTACCTGCATATTTGTCCCTTACCCAATATTAACCTGTCCAGCATGCTATCCTATGGACAAACCCACCTTGCCATTTTTTCAAACACGACTTTTTGGTTTTTGTGTCCCCCCCACCTTCAAACTTTTTTAGTCCCCATCAGAGGGCTGTGGAGTCTCTTAATTAAGTGGCCCTATATATTTCATTCCCCAAATTGTCCCTGCACATTTTTCAAATGCAATTTTAATACTTTGAAGTTTCACAAGGATGCTTGTAGGATGTTTATGTGCCAAAGTACTAAATCTCTTTTTTTGTTTGTCCCCACAGCTACCCTCCACACCACAGGAATGGCAGTCTGTGGCTTCCCAATTTGCCCAGCGGTGGGATTTTCCTAACTGCGGTGGAGCAATAGATGGGAAACACGTCCGCATTGTGCCCCCACCCCACTCGGGGTCCTACTATTATAATTACAAGGGTTATCATAGTATTGTGTTGATGGCGGTGGTGTCGGCACAGTATGAGTTTCTATATGTGGACGTGGGGAAGAATGGCCGGATGTCTGATGGGGGAGTGTTCGCACGGACTGATTTCTATGATCGTCTCCAAGCTGGTGGTCTGGCATTGCCACCAGATGGAGATAATGTGGAAGGACTTCCGTTTGTGTTCCTAGCGGACGAGGCTTTCGGGCTTGGTCCTCACCTCATGCGGCCTTTTCCCCCAGAGGACCCTCACCTCAGAGAGGAGTGTGTTTAATTTTCGGTTGGCCAGGGCTCGGAGGGTAGTCGAGAATGCCTTTGGGATACTCACCAACCGGTTCCGCCTGTTCAGGACATCGATACATCTGGCGGAATATAAATTGGACACCGTTGTATTTGCCTGCTGCATTTTGCACAACTTTTTACGCAGGCACTCCCAGACGTACCTACCCGACATCGGTTCTGAGGCAAGACTACCCTCAGATCCCCTTCCCGGGCTGGACACTGGTCGCGCTGGCTTGGCCCCCCAATCAGCTCGTGAGGTACGCGACAAATATGTTGAGTACTTCATGGGTCGGGGGGCCATTGCTATGCCAGATCATATTTCTTTCTAATTCGGCCCCCAAAGAAAGGAATATTCTCACAACTAATAAATAATTAGACCATTGGACTTTATACAGTTGTTTGTCATTAATGCTTTTTCTCTTTTTATCTGTCTTCCTGGTTCTCAAACTAACTTCTGCATTTTTAGTGCATAATTTAGTTCTCCACTTTTAGTAAATAACCACATTTGCACAGTATTCGCTCATCTACAAACAGGGTATTGAGTCTAGAAATAAGAAGCCACTCCATTTAAAAATTTTGAGGTCAAGTTTTTTCATTTCTGCTTTTTCATGACCACAACAATTATTTTAGATTTTTTTCAGTACTCCCTGCTTTTGTACTTAGGAGTCTACAATATTTATTGTACTTTGTGTATTTTTTTTTCAGGTAATTAAACAAAAAATATTATCAAGAATATACATTTTTTAACAAGTTCACAGTTTTGTTTCTCAAATATAGTTCTATTTATTGTTTACATATATATATATATAGAATATTTTTGGTGGGGTGTTTACCGCCTTTGTATTTTTTCTTCTCGGCATATTTTTTCGGTCCAAAAACCTCTATTTCTTGTTTTTTACTTTTGTTTCACGAAAATCCAAAACATTTTCAAAAAATATTTATACATTTTGAAATCTCAATTTTTTCTTTTTAGATTGTTTTCCAAATATATAATAATTTTCAAAATTTTTTATTTTTTTTAGTTGTATTTTTTTTTTCAATTTTTTTGTGTGTTTTTAAATACTAATATTTTTGGGGGAGATTTAGGAGTCAAATCTCGACTTCACTAAATTAAGTGATTATAGAGATTTATAATTCTATATATATATATATATTTCCTTTTTTTTGGTGTTTATTCTTTGATTGTTTATGGTCTAAACTTTATAGTATACAAAAATTTACAAAATGGACAAACAAAAGAACTTTAAACTTATAAAAATTTAAGAATTCACAACAGCAGTCAGTCATGGTGTGCTTTCACACTGGAACACGCCAAAATTTGAAGATACACACATTCCGTGAAAAATCGCTAAATGTCATTGGTTCAAAAGACAAATGGCCACATGTGCTATCTGACATCATGGGTGATCAATGTCTGTGTTTTGTGGGAGCAAACCCTTCCTCTCAACTACTTGAGGATGGAGGAGGGGGTTGGACCCACAAAGCACAGACACTAGATATTCTGTGATGGCAGATAGCACATGTTGGCACACTGTGTGTGTATCTTCAAATTTTGGCGTATTCATAATTAAAACAGTAAAAATGGTTGTGGTGGCGGGGGATGGGCGGGGGGTGTTTCAGTCTTTGACACGGCCCATCATGTCAATAATATTTTTAAAATTGGCTTTGATTACCATCATTCTTTGCCGCATATTGTCCATTTCCGTGCTGCATTCCAAAAGGACCTTTGTTACATTCTGTTCCATGACAACCATCCTTTCACGCATATTGTGCATTTCAGTGCTGCACTCCATTACCTGTTGAATAATTATAGCAGCACTTGCACGTGAAAATATTGCCACACCATCCTCCTCCCCTAAAAAAAAAAAAAATGGGCATTCAAAAATTTTAAATTTGATGAGGCCTATCTACATATGTTTTTTTAAATCAAGCTAGGGTGACACTGACCTGATGGGCTTCTCCTTTCCACCTCTTCGACATCTTCTATCACTCCTCCTTCTTCCACCACCTCCCCATCATCTTCTATCACTCCTCCTTCTTCAACCACTTCCCCATCATCTTCGACTCCTCCTTCATCCATCAATCCACCTTCTTTCAATTCGCCAAATTGTTCTTCCGCCACTTGCCCTTCATCTGCTATAAATTCTAAGTCCAAAATTACTTCTTCCTCCTCTCTTCCTTCCTCCTTTCTTCCTTCCACATCCTCTTCTCCTTCCACATCCTCCTCTCCTTCCACATCCTCTTCTCCTTCCACATCCTCTTCTCCTTCCACATCCTCTTCTCCTTCCACATCCTCTTCTCCTTCCACATCCTCTTCTCCTTCCACATCCTCCTCCTCCTCCACATGTTGAGATGGAAGATTTTGGCCTTGTCTGGCCCTCTCTGCCTCCTCCAAATGCTGGCGACTTCTTTCCCCTAAATAACACAAAAAAATATGTATACTCATCAGCACACAGATATTGGAGAGCAGAAATCGCACACATTGCTTAGAAGAGGCTTTCATTTATTTACTTTTATCTTTCACCAAAACTACATTTTTGAAAGACTTCTATGGCAAGCTCTGATCCTGCCCCTTTTTAGCAAAGTGACACACATGGATGTCCCCCCTAAACTGTATTTCTGGGAGACCCTGCCAAAACCCAAATTTGATTTGGGGAGACACAGGTGCTCTGCATTGCAGATGTGAAAACATCTGCTTTATTACCACTGTTTTTAGAATGAATCCTGTTTGCATTTCCCATTCTCCTCATTCTATTTTTTCTAACTAGCTTTTACACAATGTTTACAAACAAAGTTTTTGGCCAGTGAGCCATGTCCAGGTGTGTTGTTCCTGGAATAACCGAGCCTTTCTGAGAAACTATGTGATGTTACGTGGTTTACTAAGAACACTATTTGTAAATATGTAGGTATTTATGTCATAAAAAAAAATGACAACATGTCTTCAAAATTACAAGCAGGCCAAGGAGGCAGATGGTGAAATATACATGGCAACACATTCTTGCAGACTATCAACCCCCCCCCCCCCCCCAACCCCAAAAAATATTTACTTACTTTTACGCAGAATTTTAAGTATCTTCTTCATCTGATGTGGCTCCCTCAATTTTAAGTCTGACCAGCGTTTCCTCAGCTGTTCCTTGGACCTGGTGATCCCAAACATCCTCTGCATTCTCCTCGCCACCTTGTCCATAATATGTGCCTTTCGGCGGTTAGGGGTCTTGTATGGCCCTAATTCACCATCATAGTCCTTCCTCCGCATGATGGAAACTAACTCCACCATTTCCTGGAACCGCATATTAGTGGCTTTGTATCTTCTTTGCCTGGATCGGGACGTCCCTGCCTCTGTCCCTTCACTTGTGGCATGAGAGCATCGTGCCCGCTCGTGTGACATCGCCATCTTTCCTTTCCCACAGAGATTATGGGTGGGGAAAAGAGGAATTGTTACGCCATGGGCGGAGACGAGGGCGGCGTTTCATACATACGCGGAGTGTAGAGAATGCAAACAACGTGTTTACGTAGGTTACGCGGAGAATCTTCGAGCGCATCCAGAACATACACAGTTAACGCCATATTTCCTAAACACATTGATTAGGGGCCTAGCAAAGGTGACGAGGGCGGGGTTTAATAAATACGCGGAGTGTTTAAAAGGTGCACGCCGTGATTACGCATCTTACGCGGTAATTAGGCGAGCGTGAGAAACGAGGAGCGAGAGACAGGAAGGTAAGGAAATTAAAAATGGGATCAGCAGAGGCCTAGAAAATGGAGACCCATGGGATGGGGGTTTGGCCTGTTGGTTGCACCCTTTTTAAGCTATTCTGTCTATGGGGTACCACAATGTTATTTTGGTGTCCAAATGCTTTTGGACACCTCACAAAATAGAGATGTGAACAATGCTGTACCTCATTGACAAGTTTTTGATTGGTGTATTCAGATCAGGCAAAGTATTGTTCAAGTGTTGGTTGTACAGAGGTCATTAGGAAGTGTCTTTTATGTCATCCATTGTCAGGGGCATGAGATCTACACATGAAAGAGTGCCTAGATGAATGCTCTCATTTGTAATCATTGTTTATTTTTCTATATTAAAATTAGTTACTGCAATGTTAACAATGGCTCTGCATCTAGCAAATCAATGTTTGGTACAACCAATGCGGCCGAGCTGCCAATCATTTTTTAAACAAGAGAGACTGTGTTTGTAATTAGATATAGGTCATAAATTTGAAGACACATATTATATCAAGGTCAACGCTGATCCTTTTTAATATCTATTTTTCTTTGGTTTATGTTTTGCGAATCTAGACTCAAAAAATAAATTCAAAAATCACACCGGGAAATGGACCTCCTACAAACTAAGGAAGCTATAGAGGCCTTACTAGAAAAATATCAGGACACGCCCATCCTGTGGAATTCAAAACACTCGTTATATTGCAATAAAGATGTACGAGCGGCAGCACTAGAGGAGCTAGCAAACTATATGCAAACATGGGTGCCAGGATGCACTGCCAACATGGTGAAGGATAAACTTGCCAACCTGAGAAGCACATATAGAAGAGCATACAAAGCTAATAAAACCAAAAAATCGGGAGCAGCAGCAACACAAGCAAAGGAACCCAAACTGTGGTATTACAAACAGATGGCTTTTTTGCGGGACGAAATGGAAGGCAGGAAAACGATGTCTAGTCTTGCTTCCAACCTTTCCTCCACGCTACCTTCCAGCGGACATTCCCCAGATGACCACAGCCCTGCAGAGTCGGAGGAAGAGGGCCTGGCTGACAGAGATGCAGATCTGCCACCCTTCGATGAGGAGGTATAGTAGTTTCCTCTATATTTCTGGCGTAAATAATTATTGGTGGATTAATGATTTGATATTGTCAAAGAAAAGCCAAGCTGGGAAAAAGCACAAAAAAAGGTGTACAGACAAATAGGTGTCAGGGATGACAACTGCAGGGGTCAGAAGTAGAGTCTATTCAAGTAATAATGAACAAAAAATACTAAACGAAAAACAGGAAAATGAGTGTGGTTTTATTTTGCGAAATTGTAAAAAATGTCATTTTTTTTGCACACAGGAAGAAGAGATCAGCCAGGAGGTGGCAGATCCTCACGTGTCTGTCAGCCAGGAGGAGCCTGGGGTCAGTGGCAGCCAGGAGGAGGCCGGGGTCAGTGGCAGCCAGGAGGAGGCCGGGCCCAGTGGCCTGCAGCAGGTCCCCCCGGCCAGGAGAAGCACCACCAGCCAGTCTTCTCCCCCCCAGGTGAGGCCATCAGGCCGAAGGAGGCAGTTGAGGCCTGTGGAGGAGGCAAGCCTCCGCATGATACAGGAGGCAAGCGCCATCATGAGGGCCCCCCTCAACCCCACAGAGGCCTTCAGTGCCTCCTTGGCACATGATTTAAATGAAGGGGAGGAGGACCAGAGAAGACTGGCAAAGGCCCTGATGAACCAGGTCCTTTGGTGGATGCAGAAGGGCCTGCTGACCCCAGACACTGGGCTATGTGACCCGGCCCGGCTTGCTGAACACCATCCTCCTGCTGCCACATCGACCCCACCTGCAAGAGCCCGTGTAAGATCCGCTGGAAGGCTGCCTGGAGGGAAGGCTGGAAAGAGGAGGAAACGTTGATTCTCTGCCTTCCATTTCCTTCCACACAAAGGACATCTTGTTTGGACTACCACAGTTTGGGTTCCTTTGTTTCTGTGCTGCTGCTTCATATTTTTGGGTTTGCCTCCTGAGGCTTGGTAGTTTATCCTTCACCATGTTGGAAATGCAAGTTTGCATATAGTTTGCTATCTGTTCTAGTGCTGCCGTTCTGTTTATTTTTTGGGATGACATTTGCCAAAATAAATGGCTTTTTGCTTTCATTTGAAAACATGTCTATTGTTTGTTATACTGTGGGGATTATTAGGCAGCAAAGCTTTAATAAATATACAATGGGTCATTAACAAAGGACACACTCCTTGGGGGGGGGGGGGGGGACATTTGGTGTGCCAACATGGTTCAATATTCTCAAATGAAACCCAAAAAAAAAAAAAAAAAACATGTAAGAAAAAAAATGAAGAAAATGGTGACATAACTAGAAACACCAAAAAAAAATTAAAAGATGCACATTCCTTTACAAAAATGACAAAAAAAAATTATGGAGGACCACCAACAAAAACACACGTCTGGCCTAGAAAACCTTTTTAAAGGATTACATCACAAGCAAGAAATGTGACATTTCAGTATGGGACAACTCAATTGAAATTGCATCAGCTTTTAGAACGGGGTTATTCTAGCAAGAGAAGAATTAATAAAACGAGGCAAGAAACTGTGGTTTAGTGCGCCTTTTTAAGACATTGTTCTCTTGCTAGAATAAAAGCTTTCAAATGACGAATGTGCCATATCCCAAACAAACGCGAGTTTTACCTGAACGAGCGCTCCCGTCTCCTCATTTGGACTGAGCATGCGCGGGGTTTTTGTACGCTGCTTTTGTGTACAGACGACCGAACATGTCTGACGGACACGATTCCAGCGGACTGTTTTAAAGCAAGACCAGGAAACAGTTGTTCGTTGGGAAACGGTCTGGCCGACGAATGTTTGCTGGAATCCTGTCCGTTACTGCCTACACACGATCGAACATGTCCGCTGAAACTGGTCCGCGGACCAGTTTCAGCAGACATGTTTGGTCGTGAGTACGGGGCCTAACACGTAGAGAGCGTCCTGCCGCACAGATGTAGTTCCCAGGAGGTGGCAAGCACGTTACTGACCACCGCAGTAAAGCCTCCCCTCACGGTGGTCAGTAAAATCAGACAAGCAGGAAGTGAACAGAACAGAGAAGAAATAGAGCAACTTCTGGGCTAAAACAAACAATGAGGAAGTGAAAAGAGGAATGTCTGCAGGTAAAGGATGCTTATTATGAAAAAAAAAAAATAAGTTCAGCAGCAAAAAGAGAATGTGACAGCCCTGCAGCCTAAGAACTGAGTGATCACATTACAGTTGATCATTCAGATCTTGGTCCACTCTGAGCAGTGACTGTCAGTCACCGATCTCTGCTCTGCCCCTCCAGCACTCATTGAAGAGCCAGGCTGACAAGGGGATGGTAGCGGCTGGCTCACATTCTCAGATGTGTCTTGAGAGGCTAAGCCAGCTGCTGATTAGGCATCTGAGTGGATTCCAACCTTAAAGTGGGGATCCTTCCAGAGCGGCTTTGCGAAATCAGACAACTACGGGCTTTAGCCTGCTATCAGCTGATTCTGGGTCACAGAAATACAAAAGAAAGTGAACTCCTGTGACCCAGAAGACAAGTTTGGCCAAAAAAGATTTGGTCAATCTTCTCGCTTAAAGCCGTATTCCAGGCAAGCAGCTAAACCCACAGATAAAGTACTTAAAGCGGTTGTAAACCGCATAAACTTTTTTTTTTTTCCCCCAAACCTGCAATGCAAAAGGCATAATAGGCTAGTATGCACCGCATACTAGCCTATTATGAAATACTTACCTCGGAACGAGGTGTGTACCACTTACCTGGTCCACGCCGAGCAGGATGTCATCTTGCTCCGGCGTGTCTTCCGGGTATCGCCGCTCCAGCGCTGTGATTGGCTGGAGCGGCGATGACGTCACTCCCGTGCGTGCGCGCGGGAGATTTAAAAGCGGCAGGGTCCGGCGGATGCCGGTCCTTCAGCCGTGGATTCCCCCCTGCGCATGCGCCGCCCGCATTGCGGGGGGAATATCTCCTAAACCGTGCAGGTTTAGGAGATATTCTCCTTACCTACAGGTAAGCCTTATTATAGGCTTACCTGTAGGTAAAAGTCCAAATAGTGGGTTTACAACCACTTTAAATGAGAGTTTTTTTACGTGCAGGGCCGGTGCAAGGATTTCTGCCTACACAAGCGAAGCTCCATTTTGGCGCCCCCCCCCCCAACGGCCACCCACCTCCCTTGCAAAAATGTTTCTTTCAATAATTACCCCCCTTCACATATCCCCCCACACAGTATTGCCCCCCCTTCACATATCCCCCCACACAGTATTGCCCCCCCTTCACATATCCCCCCCACACAGTATTGCCCCCCCTTCACATATCCCCCCCACACAGTAATGCCCCCTTTCACATATCCCCCCACACAGTATTGCCCCCCCTTCACATATCCCCCCCCCCACACAGTAATGCCCCCTTTCACATATCCCCCCACACAGTATTGCCCCCCCTTCACATATCCCCCCACACAGTATTGCCCCCCCTTCACATATCCCCCCACACAGTATTGCCCCCCTTCACATATCCCCCCCACACAGTATTGCCCCCCTTCACATATCCCCCCACACAGTATTGCCCCCCTTCACATATCCCCCCACACAGTATTGCCCCCCTTCACATATCCCCCCCACACAGTATTGCCCCCCTTCACATATCCCCCCCACACAGTAATGCCCCCTTTCACATATCCCCCCACACAGTAATGCACCCCCCTTCACATATCCCCCACACATTATTGCCCCCATCACATACCCCCCCACACAGTATTTCCCCATCACACATCCCCCCCCCCACACACACACAGCACTACCCCCCCCCCCCTCCCACACACACACACACACAGCACTGCTCCCCACACACAGCACTGTCCCCCCACAGCGCTACCCCCCCCCCCACACACAGCACTGCCCCACACACACACACACACACAGCACTGCCCCCCACACACACAGCACTGTCCCCCCACAGTGCTCCCCCCCCCCCCCCCACAGCGCTGCTCCCCCACACACAGCACTGTCCCCCCCCACACACAGCACTGTCCCCCACACACACACAGCACTGTCCCCATAACACACACAGCACTGTCCCCCACAGCGCTCCCCCCCCCCCCCACACACAGAGCACTACCCCCCCACAGCGCTAACCCCCCACACACAGCACTGCCCCCCCACACAGCACTGCCCCCCCACACAGCACTGCCCCACACACACACAGCACTGTCCCCCCACAGCACTGCCCCCCCCACACACAGCACTGCCCCGACACACACAGCACTGTCCCCCCACAGCACTGCCCCCCCCACACACACAGCACTACCCCCCCCACACACACAGCACTACCCCCCACACACACAGCACTGCCCCCACACACACAGCACAGCCCCCCCCCCACACACACAGCACTGTCCCCCCACAGCACTGCCCCCCCCCACACACACAGCACTGCCCCCCCACACCCCATCCATCACATTTCCATATATTTTCCTCCCTTCCCTCTCCACTTCTACCTTGCACAGAGCGCCAAATGCCGCCACAGTGCCCCATCAAATGCCGCCACAGTGCCCCATCAAATGCCGTCACAGTGCCCCATCAAATGCCGCCACAGAGCCCAGCAAACGCAGCCACTGTGCCCCAGCAAACGCAGCCACTGTGCCCAGCAAATGCAGCCACTGCGCCCCAGCAAACGCAGCCACTGTGCCCCAGCAAATGCCGCCACTGTGCCCCAGCAAACGCCGCCACTGTGCCCCAGCAAACGCCGCCACTGTGCCCCAGCAAACGCCGCCACTGTGCCCCATCAAACGCTGTCATTTTACCAATCAAATTCTGCCACTGTGCCCCATCAAATGCCGCCACAGTGCCCCATCAAATGCCACCACAGTACCCCATCAAATGCCACCACAGTGCCCCATCAAACGCCGCCACTGTGCCCCAGCAAACGCCGCCACTGTGCCCCAGCAAACGCCGCCACTGTGGCCCAGCAAACGCCGCCACTGTGCCCCAGCAAACGCCGCCACTGTGCCCCATCAAACGCTGTCATTTTGCCAATCAAATTCTGCCACTGTGCCCCATCAAATGCCACCACAGTGCCCCATCAAATGCCGCCACAGAGCCTATCAAACGCAACCACTGTGCCCAGCAAACGCCCCCACTGTGCCCCAGCAAACGCCGCCACTGTGCCCCAGCAAACGCCGCCACTGTGCCCCAGCAAACGCTGCCACTGTGCCCCAGCAAACGCCGCCACTGTGCCCCATCAAATGCTGCCACTGTGCCCAAACGCAGCCACTGTGCCCATCAAATACTGCCACTGTGCCCCATCAAATGCTGCCACTGTGCCCCATCAAATGCCACCACAGTGCCCCATCAAATGCCACCACGGAGCCTATCAAACGCAGCCACTGTGCCCAGCAAACGCAGCCACTGTGCCCCAGCAAACGCCGCCACTGTGCCCCAACAAACGCCGCCACTGTGCCCCAGCAAACGCCGCCACTGTGCCCCAGCAAACGCCGCCACTGTGCCCCAGCAAACGCTGCCACTGTAACCCATCATAAAATGCTGCCACTGTGCCCAAACGCAGCCACTGTGCCCATCAAATGCTGCCACTGTGCCCTATCAAATGCCACCACAGTGCCCCATCAAATACCGCCACAGAGCCTATCAAACGCAGCCACTGTGCCCAGCAAACGCCGCCACTGCCCAAACGCAGCCACTGTGCCCATCAAATACTGCCACTGTGCCCCATCAAATGCTGCCACTGTGCCCCATCAAATGCTGCCACTGTGCCCCATCAAATGCCGCCACTGTGCCCCATCAAATGCCCCCACTGTGCCCAAAGTTAGCAACAGTGCCCCATCAAATTCTGCCACTGTGCCTATCAACTGCAGCCACTGTGCCCATCAAAAGTTGCCACTGTGCCCATCAAAAGTTGCCACTGACAGGGTACAGACAATGATGATGAGAGCAATAGAGAGATTAGGCACAGTACAGAAGACAGCATGTGTGTAGTAAATGTACTTACCTGCTCCTCGCCTCGGTGACTTGGTTCCCTACTTGCAGCAGGAGAAGCAACATGTGACGTTCTCCCTCTCTCTGAGTGCCCTGCAGTGCAATCTGGGAGTTGTAGTCACTGCAGAGCACAGGCACCAGAGGGCCAAGTGAAGTCTGTGTGCCTGTGCTCTGTTGGAGAACTACAACTCCCGCCATGCTCTGGGGCTGCCGTCGCCTTCTTTAGGGGAAAGGCTAGGAGGACGGCGCCGCAGCGGTGGAGCCTGCTATTGGACGCAGGCAGCCTGAGCCGTGCCCACCACCACTATGAATCGTAACGTCTTGTCCCTCGTCCGCCGCCGCGGACCGGACTCTGCGGCTGTGTGCAGCGCGCCCGCCGCTTGCGAGTCCCACACAACATACACCGCCTCTGCTCCAGTCCGGACAAAAAAAAAAAAAAAAGGTAATCTTTCCGCCCCATCCCAGGCTGCGGACCTGCCTGCCGCTTGGTCCGCCTGGTGGTTGCGCCGGCCCTGTTTACGTGCCAAATTATGTTTTTATATCCAGTCCTGAGATTTCCACAGCTCTGCCCCACAACCCAGCCCTGTCTAGCAGATGAGGGGTCTCTTTTTCGGTGCTGCGTTGTGCTGTTTCTGTGCTGTCTTTTTTTCACTTATAGGACTCCATCCCACCCCACACTATGACTAGACAGTGAAGGAAGCAGCAATATACCAATGAGATCATCTCTCTATCACTCTGCTCTTTCCTTTCTGTAGCGGTACCACCGTAGGGGCTGCTGGTTGTTGTGGTCTGTTTGTCACCCTGCCCAGCCAGGCACACAATCCTTAGGCATCCAGAAGACATGAAACAGTCCAAGCACTGTTTTTGTTTGTTTATTTATTGGGGGAAATCAACTTGGATGGAGATGGGGTAGATATAAAATGCCCAGTTGATCAAAAAGACAATGTAGGGACTGAAACTATATACACTCAGTATATACAAGTTCTGCTCTTCCTCCAGCACATTACCTGACTACTGATCTCACTCTTTATCATTTGATTGCTGAACTTACACTCCAGCACAACAATTGATTCCTCACTTCCAGGACCAGCTAGCACTTTAGATTAGGCCTGACTTTGGCTCCACCAGGCCACTAATGCCCTTTGCAGGCAGGGACCGCAGGCTTATTTGGTGTAGGTATTTAGGTAGTCCTAGTGCTAGCTGTCCACGTGGCTACTGATCCCAGTTATACAGCTTCAAGCCCTGTCAGCCCTCCTGGCTGCAGCTGCCTTTCTCCACTGCCTGTGACATCACAGTCCACTCCACCCGTTCTGCACCCATCCCAGACTGCATTCCAGTGGTGTAGCATGGGGGGTGCAGGGGAGGCCGTGGCCCCGGGTGCGATATTTAGGGGGATGAATTTTCACGCCAGTGTGTGTCACTACTGGCTGCCTCCTCCTAATTTTAGGTTTCGTGCCCCCAGCACTCCGGGAGCCATGTTGAGTGTTCCGCGCCCTGTGATTGGGAGTATGAGGGTCATGTGAGGCGTAGGGCTGGCCTGTCTGCAATAGCGGTTGCTCCTGAAGTCCTGCCTCCGGACCCCCATATGCCCAATCACAGACACTGAACAAGGCGGGGGGAGACAAGCAAAAATGTAAGCCGCCTCCATCTCCGCTGCCTCCTTCTCCTCCGCTGCTGCTGACGCCAAAAATGTAAACTGCCTAGTCCTCCTCCTCTGCTGCTGACGCCACCGCCGCCGCTGCCTCCTCTGCTGCGGGAGACAAGCAAAAATGTGAGCCTCCTCCTCCGCCACCTCCACCACCGCCTTCGCCTCCTCTGCTGCAGAAGACAAGCAAAAATGTGAGCTGCCCCTGCTGCCTCCTCTTCCTCCACCACCGCCGCTGCCTCCTCCACCACCGCCGCCTCCTCTTATCCGCCTCCTATCCGCCGGACCGATGCAGGCCAGGAGAAGAAGGTGAGTGAGACTCCCTAGTGTTACTGACCCCCGGGTTGATGAGAAAGAGAGAGAGAAAGGGAATACTGTAGGCAGTAGGACAGTGTAGTATAGTATGGTGTAGTATGGTGGTCAGTGTAGTTTAGAATAGTATGGTGGTCAGTGTAGTATAATATGGTGGTCAGTGTAGTGTAGTATAGTGGTCAGTGTAGTGTAGTATGGTGATCAGTGTAGTGGACAGTATAGTACAGTGGTCAGTGTAGTGTAGTTTGGTGATCAGTGTAGTACAGTGGTCAGTGTAGTGTAGTGTAGTTCTCAGTGTAGTGGACAGTATAGTATAGTGGTCAGTGTAATGAACAGTATAGTATAGTGGTCAATGTAGTGTAGTGGACAGTATAGTATAGTGGTCAGTGTAGTGGACAGTTACATAGTTACATAGTTAGTCAGGCTGAAAAAAGACACAAGACTATCCAGTTCAACCATAAAAAAGAAAAAAAAAAGAATAACATACAATCCCATATACCCAACTCCACACCCACAGTTGATCCAGAGGAAACCCCAGCAAAGCATGATCTAATTTGCTACAGCAGGGGGAAAAAAATCCTTCCTGATCCCCCGAGAGGTATTCAGTTATTTCCCCGGATCAACTTTACCTATAAATGTTAGTACTCAGTTATATTCTGTACATTTAGGAAAGAATCCAGGCCTTTCTTAAAGCAATCTATTGAGTTGGCCAGAACCACCTCTGGAGGGAGTCTATTCCACATTTTCACAGCTCTTACTGTGAAAAAAACTTTCCTTATTTAGAGGTGAAATCTCTTTTCCTCTAGACGTAAAGAGTGCCCCCTTGTTCTTTGTGTTGACCGTAAAGTGAATAACTCAACACCAAGTTCACTATATGGACCCCTTATATATTTGTATATGTTGATCACATCAACCCTTAATCTCCTCTTCTCAAGAGTGAATAAATTCAGTTCCTCTAATCTTTCCTTATGGCTGAGCTCCTCCATGCCTCTTATCAGTTTTGTTGCCCTTTTCTGCACTTTCTCCAGTTCCCCTATATCCTTTTTGAGAACTGGGGCCCAAAACTGAACTGCATATTCCAGATGAGGTCTTACTAATGATTTGTACAGGGGCAAAATTATATCTCTCTCTCTCTCTCTCTCTGGAGTCCATATATCTCTTAATACAAGAAAGGACTCTGCTCACTTTGGAAACTGCAGCTTGGCATTGCATGCTATTATTGAGCTTATGGTCAACCAAAACCCCCAGATCCTTCTCCACTACGGATCCCCCCAGTTGAACTCCTCCTAGTATGTATGATGCATGCATGTTCTTAGCCCCCAAATGCATAACTTTATATTTATCAACATTAAACCTCATCTGCCACATAGTCGCCCAATTAGACAGAGCATTGAGGTCGGCTTGTAAATTGGCCACATCCTGTAAGGACGTTATTCCACTGCATAGCTTGGTGTCACCTGCAAAGACAAAAATGTTACTTTTGTTCTCAGACCCAATATCATTTATAAAGATATTAAAAAGTAAGGGTCCCAACACTGAACTTTGGGGTACACCACTGATAACCTTTGACCATTCAGAGTAAGAATCATTAACCACTACTCTCTGAATTCTGTCTTTTAGGCAGTTTTCCATCCATTTACAAACTGATATTTCCAATCCTGTAGACTTTACCTTACAAATGAGTGTGTGTGCGTAACTGTATTGAACGCTTTTGCAAAATCCAAGTATACCACATTCACTGCCACCCCTCTGTCCAAGGTTTTACTTACCTCTTCATAAATAGAAATCAGGTTTGTCTGACAACTTCTGTCTTTCATGAATCCATGCTGTCTGCTGCTTAAATAGTTTTTTTTCCAGCAAGAACTCATCTATGTGGTCTTTTATTAATCTCTCCAGTATCTTCCAACTATAGAAGTTAAACTAACAGGTCTATAGTTACTTGGTAAAGACTTCTCGACCATATCACTTTTGAGCCATTGTGGATTTGGGGCAGTGTCACTACCACCCCTATTATGGACATGAGCTCCCCCATGCTCCTTTTTATACACAAAGCTGAAGAAAGTATTTAATAAATTAGCCTTCTCTTTGTCCCCAGTCACCCACACTAGATTATTTTGTAAAGGGCCTACATGCTTTTGGGGTTTGTCCTACTATCTTTTGCAATCGGTCGTTCATTTTGAGTTTTTGCATACTTGATTTCCTTTTTACACATCCTGTTATATTCTTTGTAACATTTAAATGACACTAGTGTGCCTTCATATTTATAGTTTATAGTGGTCAGTGTAGTGTAGTGGACAGTATAGTATAGTGGTCAGTCTAGTGTAGTGGTGATAATCATTGATTTCCTGATACAACCTCAGGATTAACCCCATTTCTGCCGTTTGACTCAAATCATGGGAGCATGCAGAGAGCTAAGAAACACACTACAGCCTTACCTTTCAGCGTTCAGCCAGCAAAGAGACCGAACCCACTTTATTGGTCCTTTTTAAAAACAACATGACATCACACACACAAGCATATTTGATTGGTTCAGTCTATACATTTCAGCCCCTTATTACACGCCCCCCTGTGACGTCTGTACTTGGCATCGTGGCACATGTTTTCCTTGTAAGTCCATATATGGTATGGGGTTCTCATAGTATGAACAGTCCGCGTGTCATTCCGGGATAAGAGTTCTTTGCACAATCACCATATTTGTCCTCCTCAAGGAGAGGGCTTTGAAATGAAACTATTTAGGAATGCAGTAGGAGGGAGGGATTGGAGAATGAGGAGTGAGAGGGGGGGGTCGCAGCTGCTTTTATTTCAGTCCTTTGTCCTTCATTTAAAGTTGTAACTTTAAAACAGTGTTTCCCAACTCCAGTCCTCAAGGCACACCAACAGGTCATGTTTTCAGGCTTTCCATTATTTTGCACAGGTGATTTGATCAGTTTCACTGCCTTAGTAATTACCACAGCCGTTTCATCTGAGGGAAATCCTGAAAACATGACCTGTTGGTGTGCCTTGAGGACTGGAGTTGGGAAACACTGCTTTAAAACATCATATCTGACAAATCTTTTCAAGGAAAATGAACACTACTGTGATATATACTTTTCACACATGCATATATAGATAATGAATATAAAAACAATATAAAAATTGAAAAGAATATAAGAAGAGAAAACATTTCAGTGGTTCTAGTAAAAGAATTAGCCTAACACAAAATAGCATAGAATAAAATATTCAAAGAGTTAAAAGGAGAAATAAAATCTCTAAGACTGGAACAGCGGGAGCAAGCCAATAAGGTGGAAGAACAAGAAAACAAGAACAAGAGAAAGAACTTGAGAATAAGAGGGCTCCCTGAAAACCCCCAGAAAGAAGACTTGAAAGAAATTATGGGGAAAATATTTAACCCACTACTGGGAGGCCAAGAAACAAATAGTGTAAGGATCGAAGAAGTCTTTAGGATAAGGAGACCCATGGGAATCCCCGTAGAAAGTCCACGGGACATAATAGTAAGGTTCGAGAAATTGGAGGAAAAAAATCAAATATGGAGAAATATGAAGGGGAAGCCCCCATTAAAGTATGAAGAAAAACCATTACAAATCTTCCCGGATCTATCGCAAGATACTTTAAGATGCTAAAACCTCTGTTGAAAACCTTACAAGAACATGAGATTCAATATAATTGGGGGTTCCCTGCATGTTTGATTGGTAAGAAAGATAGACATACAGTAAAACTCAGGTTCGTAGAAGAAATACAGGAGTTCTGTGGAAAATTTGAAATTCCAGTGCCCGAGGCTTTAAGGGGAAATAACACTAGACAAGAAGAGGAAACGCAGGACGAGGAACCGTGGCACTTAGTTTCCAGGAGGAAGACATAATGAGGGGGAAAGTAAAAGAGGTCCCTTTTTTTTTAAGAGGAGCAATGGGGGCATGAGGTAGGGAGAACAGAATAGAAATAGATAAAAGGGGTTGGAGATCTGGACATTCGCGGAGCTCTTGAGCCATCTCCCTAAACATAAAGGAGGTAGGCATTAGCGCCAGACAGTACGCCACCTTGGCGCAATTAGCAGGTAGGCCAGGAAGGGTCATAGGAACCTGCCGAAAGACCATGTGTCTAGACCATCTGAAAGCGCAAGGGAAATGGGGAGGGTTGGGGGGAGGTTATGGGGGATGGGGAAGAAGAAAATGGTTTGTTCAAAAGAGAAGAAAAACAGAGAATTTTTGGTCGATCTGCTGTCTCCCGAGTGGTGGGGCGGGAGAGACCCCCGGTGCAAAACGGGGACTGGGGTCTCTTCATCCCTGTACAAATGGAAGAAGGGAAGAAAATTTGAAAATAAAAAAATACAAATGGACTCAATAAAATGTATAACATATAATGTTAGAGGGCTAAACTCTCCTCAGAAGCGATATATGGTGTTACGGGAATTTGAAAGAAAGGGTGCTGAAATAATATTTTTACAAGAAACCCATCTGGCATTAGAGGGTAATATCAAATTATATTCTAAGAAGATTCCTATATGGTACTACGGAGATTCACCCACAAAAAGGGCAAAAGGGGTGGCAATTGGCTTTGGGAATAATGTTGGCTTCAAGATAGAGGACAGGAAGGTCGACCCTGAAGGTAGATTTCTGTTCCTGAGAGGTACCATATCTGGCATAAAATACACCTTGGCAAATGTATATTGCCCCAATAAGCATCCTAAAAAATATTTGCTAGAGATCTTAAAGGAACTAGGTGAATTCAAAAAAGGCTACTTAATATTGGCTGGAGATTTAAACTTTACTATGGACAGCAAATTAGATTCTACTTCTGGGGCTGTGGATAAAGAAAAAAAAGTACTAAGAAGAGTAAAAGGAAAACTATTTGAACATCAATTAGTAGACGTCTGGAGGATTCAGCATCCAAGTATAAAAGACCACATACCATTCAACGATAAATGGAATGTACTCCAGATTGGAACACATACTGATCGAACATAGCGCACTGGAGGTAATATTGGAAACAACAATAGAAATAGCCACAATATCAGACCATGCCACAGTGACAATGAAGCTAAAAGTAAAAAGGGAAATGATGGGGAGAGGAGCCTGGAGAATAAACGAAGATATAATTGAAGATCAAGAAGTAGAGAAGATAAAAGAAACAGAAATTGACCAGTATTTCCTGACTAACGATACACCAGAATTGAGTAAAGCAATTATTTGGGAAGCGCACAAGGCCGTTATAAGGGGCCAACTGATAGCCATTGGAGCCAGAAAAAAGAAAGAAAGAGAAACCAATATGCAAAAAATCTTAAAAGAAATATATGAATTGGAACAAAGACATAAGAGAAACGCTGAAAAGGAAACCCAACGAACCTTAATACTAAAAAGGGAGTCATTGAAAGATCTAATGGAGCAGGAAACAAGAAGGGAGTTCAACAGAATCAGAAAGGACAGATACAAAGGAGGAAACAAGCCTGGAAAACTACCTTGCAAAAATGCTAAAGAGCAATAAGTCAATAAACTATATAGAGAAGATAAAGAATGGAAGAGGTGAAATGGTAAATAAAACAGCTGATATTGCAACAGCATTCCAAACATACTATAGTTAGTACATTATACGCAATTAGAAAGGAACATACACATAAGGGGAAAGAGAAGCTGAGGGGAAAAAAAAAAGAATATTTAAAGAATGCGAAACTGCCAAAAATACAAGAAGAACGTCTGACAGCCTTGGAAGCAGGGATTGCACAGGAAGAAATTATAAGAGCATTAAAAGAAACACCCACTGGGAAAAGCCCAGGACCAGATGGGTTCACCATCAAATATTATAAAACATTTCAGAACCAACTGATCCCGAGACTGATTACTGATTACTTTAACCAAATAGGAGGAGAAGAGGAAATGCGACTTGAATCTTTATTGGCCCACATCACTATAATACCAAAACTTGGGAAAGATAAGACACTATGGCCCAGATTCTTGTAGATTGGCGCATCTTTATTGTGGGCGTAGCGCATCTCAGATGCGTTACGCCGACGTAACTTAGAGAGGCAAGCTCCGTATTCTCTAATCAGAAGCGTTCATTTTTGCGCCGGCGCAGCGTAAATTCGTCGCCGTAAGACGACGTAATTCAAGGTAGGAAGGAAGTTGGCATGATCCATTTAAATGACTCCATGCAAATGAAGGGCCGAACGAATGGCGCATGCACCGTCACGTGATCGCATGTCCCGCGCCCCTCTGCGCATGCTCACAACTACGCCTGGCGTTATTCCTGAGTTACGCCGGCCCACTGTTTACGCCCAGGGCATAAATACGCCCAGACATGCACCCGTCGAGTGCAAAAGAACACAGGTTTGTTTTGGTTTGGTGGATTGGTGGCTATACTTTTGCGCTCTGATTGTAGACATGTCTGCCCAGCGTTCTGGGACCAGGAAAAAAAAATTCTCTCCAGAGGAGAAAGGCATAATTCTTGCTGCCATGGAGAGGTACTATGATCGCCTGCATGGGGCCCGTAGCAAGAACACCAGCAAGGGCAGAAGGGACGAGATCCTTCAGAGGATCACGGACCAGGTCAATGCCGTGGGCAATGAGGCCAGGAGGCCCAATCATATTGCTAAGAAGATCAACGATCTTTGCCAGAGGGTGAAGGAAAAGATGGTTCTTATGGCGAGTCATGCCAGGGGCACTGGTGGTGGACCACCCTCTAGGGTCCGTCTGACACCTGAGGAGGAGGTTGTTGCCCGCTGCCTTACCAGGGTGCAAGTGGAGGGAATGCCGGGCTACGACTCAGTTGAGCCGCCCTTGAGGACTCAGTAAAGTAAACCTGCCCCCTACCAGGTTAGAGATTGATCAGGACTCCTCAGGATACTCCAGGCAGCTCCACCCCACCTCTCCTCCTTCCTTTCTAGAAGATTCTAGCATGTTCTGGAAAGAAGTGTGAGGTCTTAGTGATGCTGTCTCTGAGTCACTTAGCTTTGCCTGAGTCACTCCAACCCAGATCAAATCAAACAGGCTTGGCTATCAGCCAAGCCTGAAATTTACCTACACTACAGAAAACCTAACTACTGTAACAGCCTAACAACACTAGAGGGGACTACACTACTATCAGCATGCTCCTTGCACTGCAGCACACCCGACTGGCTCCTTGTGCAGCTTCTCCCTCCCCCTCCCTGAGCTCTGCTATACTAGATTGCAAGATGCTGATACTAGCACATATTTAGGTATTTACCCAGATTGTTCTTAAAAATAAATACAATGCTGGTATATATGCCTGGAATTCATTAATGTAAACACCACAATAATAAAAATACTGTAAATATGTGCTCACTCCAAATACACTGCAAGTTCCCTTTAAGGCCCCGTACACACGATAGAATCCATCCGCTGAAAAATCCCAGCAAATGGCTTTCAGCGGATAGATCCTATGGTGTGTACACTCCAGCGGATCTGTTTCCGCGGATATTTATCCCCTGGGATGGATTCCAGCAGATCGAATATTTGCTGACATGTCAAACAAATCCATCTGCTGGAATCCATCCAAACGGATGGATCCGCTGGTCTGTATAGACTCACCGGATCCAGCCGTCCGAAGGGATCCCCCGCATGCGTCGTAATGATTCGACGCATGCGTGGAATTCCTTATATGACAGCGTCGCGCACGTCGACACGTCATCGCCAGAGGATTTCGGCGCGGATTTCAATGCGATGGTGAGTACACTCCATCGCATTAAAATCTGCTGAAATCCTCGAGAGGATTTATCCGCGGAAACGGTCCGCTGGACCGTATCCGCGGATAAATCCTCCCGTGTGTATGGGGCCTTAAATGTACCTGTTTCAGGGATTGGTTGCATCTATCAATTTTTTATCGCCAGTTAATATTCTTAAATGGCTTTTGTTTTCCATCAAGCTATGTTGGAGATGTGATCTGAAAATAGCTTCTGATTGCTATCACTGTTGCACTCAGGACTTCGTTAATCACATTTCTTTTGCAGGAATTAAGAACTCATAATCTACAGTAGTTCCCTGCAAGACACCTTTATGTTCACTTTGGCCTGTGACATCCGGATGATATTCGTCACTTTTATGTCTGAAGTAATAATCAATTCTTGGTGGTCTCTCATTCACCTTGAAATCACGTCTTTGTTTTCCCCAGATTAACTGAAAGTTATTTATGATTATGTTCCTGTATTTGTGATGTGCTGACAAGAGGCGCCATCTCCTCCTTTCACTGTATAAAAATTCATTCTGATGTCTCCCTTGTAGCCAGGACATGCAATCAGGATGTCATTACCCCATGGCCAGTGCTGAAGCCTGTGAATTACTGACATGGCTCCAACGTGGCAAAACCCATTCAGCGCTGGACGGCTCTCATATGAGTTAACTCTCCATATTCCATTATACGCTCCAGGCTGAACTCCTAGCACATAGCTAAATAGATAAGTGAAATACATACACATATGTGAACTGGATTTTTCGTCTAATGCCGCGTACACGCGACCGTTATTCATGTCATGCAAAAAAAATTTAGTTTTTCTCTACGTGATTTGTCGTGATTCCTCTCAAGCCTGCCTTGCATTCACGTTTGTGAAAAAAATGCTCAAGCAAAGCGCGTTGACATACAACAAGTACGGCAACACATACGACGGCACTATAAAGGGGAAGTTCTATTCAAATGGCGCCACCCTTTGGGCGGCTTTTGCTAATTTCCCTGTCTCATAACTCGCTTCTGAGCATGCACGTTTTTTCCCCCTCGTTAAAGCGTACACACGACCGTTTTTCACACCATGAAAAACGACGAGAAAAAATAGAGCAGGTTCTAAAAAAAATTCAGGCATTTTTCTCGTCGAGAAAAATGCTCTGGAGCATACACACGACCGTTTTTCACGACCAATTTAAAAAATGGCATTTTTCTTGTCATGAAAAATGGTCGTGTGTACGTGGCATAAGGACTTTCTATATTTCTATTTATCCAGTGCTGAAATGTACACAGCTCTGTTGCTCAGCACATCCATGTCTGGCAGAGCAGGTAGCCTGATTTCTCTCTATTGTAGTTAAGTAAGTCTTGTGACCAGGGCTTTTTTTCAGCCGGAATGTGGGGTTAACGGATTTCCGGCACCTCCAGCACTGAATGTATGTAATGGCAAGGGGTGCTGGGGTGGGCTGGAGGGTCTACTGATGCTGGCTGCTGGGGAATCTATTGTTGCTGGAGGGAATCTAAATTTGCGTGGTGGTATATTGTTACTGGGGAGATCGATTGTTGCCGGTGGGGGATATATTTTTGCTTGGGGGTCAATTTTTGCTGGGAGAGTCTATTGTTCCTGGAAACTGGAGAGTCTATTGATGCTGGCTGCTAGGAGATCTGTTCTTGCTGCTGGGGGTCTAATGTTGCTGGGGTGATATTTTTTTGCAGATCTAAAAAAAAATAAAAAATTTGTACTCCACATCTTTTTTTTTATTTTTTTATTTTTTTTTATCAAGTTATGACCACAATTCCCCCCCCCCCTCCCCTCAAGGAGGTTGTGTCCTTTGTTAATTGCACATTGTATTTCTGTAATAGCTGATGGCTATTCACCAGAAAAACACAATAGACAAGTATTTAAAGCGGAGTTCCGGACACAATTTCACTTTTTAAATATAGATACCCCTGTAATACACAAGCTTAATGTATTCTAGTAAAGTTAGTCTGTAAACTAAGGTCCATTTTGTTAGGTTGTTACAGCATTTAGACACTTTGTAAAATAGAAATTGACTGGGGCCATCTTAAGTGTGGGCATCATGAAGCCAGACTGTATGACTTCCTGGATTTCAGCCTTGCAGATCTCGCACATGATCAGTGCTGCACAAGCAGTGTCAGATCAGGTTTCAGCACCTGTGCTGTCCAAGTCACATGATTCTTTGAGACTGGGGAGTGCACAGACTCCTGGAAAGTTACACCCACTACATTCCCAGGAGTCTGTGCGGTGTAGGTTAGGAAGCATTAAGCATCTAGGTACAGGAAGTGGGAAGATTAACTATTCTGCCTACCAACAACACTTTGAAGGCATCTAAAAAAAAAAAAAAAAAATTCGTAAAGGACTAATGACATTTTTTTAAAACTACTGATGTAATGTTATATTTATGGGTGGAACTCCACTTTAACTTAAATTAAATCTCCATTTATTCTGGAACAAAAAATTAAACATGAGGGGCAACAATTGACCAATCAGCCAAATCTATGCAGACTTTGGAGCCCTGATAAGGATGAGACCCCTGACACAATTCTCAGGGGGAACCCCATTCTGCCGTTTGACCCAAATCATAGAAGTGAAACATGCAGACCAGAGAGGAGAGAGAAACAGTCTACATCTTCACCTTCCAATGTTTAGCAGAGAGAGGAAGGGGTGGAGCTTTATTGGTCTTTTTATCAACAAAACGACATCATACACGTGAACACATTTCATTGGCTTAGTCCATATATAGTCCCTTATTACACGCCCCTGTGACGTCTGTTCTTGGCATCGTGGCACATGTTTCAAAGTCTTTGGGGGCCATCTATGTTTCTTCGGTGGAGGGGGCTTTGGAGTGAAGAGGGAGGAGGGGTGACAGCTGTTTAGGAGGGGTTTGAAGACATCTGTTTTCACTCTTAAATCCTGGCCGAGATTTTAACCCTATAATGTCTTTTAAGGAAACTAACAGCATTGTAACATATTTTCACACATACATATGTAACATCGGAGTAGCTCAGGAGGAAAGTAATCATAACACAAAATATTCATTTTAGTACTTCCATCACAGCCCAAAGGCACATCCAACAACAACATCAATAACATGAGGAGTCCCTCTAATTTGGGTCACAATGTGCTCCCCAAATCCCAGAAATCTGAAGCAGCAGCAGATGTCATACATGACCCCAAGCTGTGGTACTACAACAACAACCTCCGTTTTCTGGCAGATCAGCTTGAAGTCACTGATTCACTTATTGGTCTTCCTTGCAGCCTTACTTCCACGACTTCCTCCACGGCCCCTTGCAGGTGGTGAAAATGTGGCAGCAGGAGGAGGAGGAGGCTGGGCAGGGTCACTGAGTTGTGTGTTCTCAGTCAGCAGGCCCCTTCTTCCCCTCTGAATCACAGAGGCAAATATATCCTCTGCCAGGGCCCGTTTTCGCTCATCCATTTTTTGCAGCTGGTCAGCAAGGTAGGTGCTGTAGCCCTCAACAGGGTTAAGGGGGACCCTCATGATGGAAGCTGCCTCCCTAATGACCTGCAGACACTCCTCCTCCAGCTGGGACATGTGCCTCGGTCTTTTTTGTTTATTTTTTAAAAGTAATATGGTCTAGCATAGCAATGGCCCCCCTACCCGTGAAGTACTCTACATATCTATCACGGGCATCTCGAGCAGTTCGGGGAGCCAAGCCAGTACGGCCAGTGTCCAGGCTAGTCAGGTTCTCAGATGATTGTCTGGCCTCAGGCCCAATGTTGGAAAGCTAGATCTCTGAATGCCTGTGCAAATAATTATGAAAAATGAAGCAGGTAAAAATGACAGTGTTCAGTTTATATTCCGCAATGTGTATGGCTGTCTGGAACAGGCGAAACCGGCTGGCCATTATCCCGAAGGCATTCTCGACAACCCTCCGGGCTCTGGGGAAACGGCCTCATGAGGTGTGGTCCCAGGCCAAAAGCTTCATCCGCGACAAACACGAAAAGGAGTCCCTCCACATTGTCTTCATCCCGTGGCAGTGCCAGGCTACCAGTCTGGAGACATTGGGCAAACTCCGTCTGCGCAAATACTCCGCCGTCGGACATCTGGCCGTTCTTCCCCACGTCCACGTACAAAAACTCGTACTGTGCCAACACCGCCACCATCAACACAATACTATGAAAACCTTTGTAGTTGAAATAATATGACCCCGAACGGGGTATTGGCACTATGCAGAGGTGTTTTCCATCTCTTGCCCCTCCGCAGTTAGAGAAGTCCCACTGCTGGGCCAATTGGGAAGCCACAGTCTGCCTTTCCTGTGGCGTGGAAGGAAACTGTGGAGTCAAACAAAAATAAAAATTAGTACTTTGGCACATAAACATTGCAATCACAATACAAAAGACATCCTTGTCCAACATCAGTATAACATTTATTAGTGGAGTGAGAATTTCATGCCAAAACTAAAATAGGCCCACTTATCAGACTCCTCACCCCTCTGATGGGCTATTAAACATTTTAAGGGGGGGGGGGTGTTCTAGCTGAGTTTGGGCCCAGAAAAAAATAACCTCTAGCACTCGGCCTAAATTGAATGTGAAAATAAAAATGGGGCACATTTTAAGGGGGGGGGGGGGTAGAACTACAATGGAGCAGACAAAAAACAAGTTGGAAACAGACTAGGCTAGGTGTGTTTGGGCCTAGGATAGCATGCTGGACAGGTTAGTGAAGGGAAATATGCATGGAGGCCAAAAACGAGCAATGAAAGCTTACAACATTCATGGGGACAAAGGGGACATTCACAGCATATTACAATCATGGTAATTAGGGAATGGTGCAAGAAATACAAAACATTAGCATACATTAAAGACATGTGAAAGGAGACAACTTGCCTTAATATAGACCTTCTGCATCACTTGTATGATGGCAGAACACTTAAAACAGAAAGCAACCAAGTACAGCAAGGCCTGTAAAGAACGAACTTAAAAACAGAAATCGAGTGGACAGGAACGCACTGCAAAACAGATACGACCTGACTGCAAGCACTGAAAGACAGATACGAACCCACAAGCACAAACTGAACCCTGCAAAGCACGGAGACTGAAAAGCGCGAATTGGCTCTAATCAAACTTTTACTAACACGCTGTAACACGGAATCAGCAAAAGCAGCCCCAAGTGTGGCGCCATTGGATTTGACCTTCCCCTTTATAGTGCCGTCGTTCTCACATGATCGTTTTTTTAACCGATGGTGTGTAGGCGCAACTGACCATTAGACAGCTTCATCGGTTAACCGATGAAAACGGTCCACCAGACCGTTTTCATCGGATGGACCGATCGTGTGTACAGGGCACTGTCCATTGTGCGTTTCTGAAACTTTTTTTGACTAATATTTTTTTACAACTCTCAGCGGCGGCCCGATGTACAGTAGGTCTCTGTGGGATCCATCTATCATTAAGTCTTAGGCCAGATGCAGATACTCACACAGTAAGACATATGTTATTATACTTTCTGCATCTGTTATATAAAAGCCCTTCATGGCCTTGTGTACGTATTTTTATTCCCTCCTGTTTAACCTGATGGTTTAATGGACCCCAGCTGTTGGGGAATAATCACCTACACCTCCGGTTATCTTCTATTTCCAGAATAATGCATGTTCTTCTAGGATCTAGTCTTCTGGTTGAATCACGTACATGTAAAATCTACCGTTTGGTAATTGAAGCAAGTTTATCAAATATATGACATATGTAAAAACTTTTATTTCATTTAAAAACATATAGCACATGACTTATTACTGAGAACTTCACATTGAATAACATCTATCACCCTGATGCTTAGATCGGAGCAAAAAAATAAATAAAAAGAAATAGCTGTGTGTTTTTTTAAAGAAAACTTCTTTAGGTTTAAGACAGTCATACATAGATTGAAATTCGGGCCAGTTCAGCAAGGCAGGCTGATTGTACAACCAACCAATCAGTTTTTCCTTGTTCGATCAGCGCTGCCGGCTATAGTGTATTGTGACGGCAGGGGATACAAAGGCTCAGCAGGGAGGATTCCCCCATCCACATTGAATGTGTGATTGGGAGTGTTCTGCCTCCAGCTTGATATTTATTAACCTCTTCTGCTCCTGAAGGTTTACCCCCTGGTCACTCCCGCACGGGAGTTTTCTTCCCGGCAAGGTCCGGCTGTGTCTGCTGGATCTTTAGCCGGGCATTCACAGCGTCTGCGCTGCTGACGTCAGCGGTTGCATGCAAAGTGAATATCTCCAAAACCATACAGGTTCAGGAGATATTCATTATACCTACAGGTAAGTCTTTTTATAGGCTTACCTGTAGGAAAAAAAATTTAAGTGGGTATACAACCACTCTAATAAAATAAAAAAAAAAACGACAATTTTGAAAAAATAACTATATTTTTTACTTTCTGCTATAAAACACATCCATTAAAAAAAAAAAAATGAATTTCTTCATCAATTTAGGCCAATATGTATTTTTGCTTAAAATAAATCCCAATAAGCGTATATTGATAGGTTTGCACAAAACTTATAGAATGGTCTATCTATCCGCCCGGCGTAACGTATCTCAGATATAATATGCCGCCGTAATTTAGGGCGCAAGTTCTGTATTCAGAAACAACTTGCGCCCTTAGTTATGTGGATGTGGATGATGTGGGCGTGTTTTATGTATATTAACTGTGACCCCGCCTATTTGAATTTTTTTACGAACGGCGCATGCGCCATTCGTGAAAAAATCCCAGTGCGCATGCTCGAAATTCCGACGCTAATCGTCATTGCTTTTGACGTGAACGTAAATTACGTCCAGCCCTATTCGCGAACGACTTACGCAAACAACGTAAAATTTTCAAAACTCGACGCGGGAACGACGGCCATACTTAACATAGGATACGCCTCATATAGCAGGGGTAACTATACGCCGAAAAAAGCCTAACGTAAACGGCGTAAAAAAATGCGCCGGCCGGACGTACGTTTCTGGATCGGCGTATCTAGCTCATTTGCATATTCCTCGCGTAAATATACAGGAAAGCGCCACCTAGCGGCCAGCGTAAATATGCAGCCTAAGACACTTACGCCTGTCGGATCTTAGGGAAATCTATGCGTAACTGATTCTATGAATCAGGCGCATAGATACGACCCCGCACACTCAGAGATACGACGTCGTATCTTCTATGTGAATCTACCCCATAGTGTCTATAAACTATAGGAAATTTTTATGGAATTTTTAATTATTTATTTCTTTATTAGTAATGGCGGCGATCAGCGACTTATAGCGGGACTGCGACATTGTGGCGGACAAATCTGAGACTAAATAACACCTTTGACACTTTTTTGGGGACCAGTGCAGTGACACTAATACAGTGATGAGTGCTAAATACATCAGGGGCAATCAAATGGTTAAATGTGTTCCCTGGGAGTGCTTTCTAACTGTCTGTGTGGGGGGGGGGGCGGTTGCTTGTACTGTAAGAAGACAGAGACCCAGGAAACTAAATCAAAGAGAGAAGGGGTGATCACCATGTTACTGAACCCACAAAATCACCCACTGAAATCACGTACAGGTACTTTTATAAATAGTTGCAGCTAAAATCTGTAAATGGGCCTTTACCATGAAGATAGTTGTAGAGTGGGCAATGGTTTTATAGCATCTGATGTTTTTTTGTTGTTGTTATTTGTGTCCTTATTGGGGACATTTATTAAAAAAAAGACCCAGACAACACATTACAGACTGACAATGTTATTATTGATGTCTGTGACTTTCCGTCCCGATGACAACTGCTTTCATCATTTCTTGTATAAATGTCAAAAGGACAGGAAATGAGGGGAAATCTCCCCTTGACAGGTTCACAGACAGAAATAAACACTTGACAGAAATCTGAATTCCTCTCCACTCTATCCAAAACTGAAATAATTTGTGTGGAGTTATGTGTAAAGGCTTCATGTGCACAAGACGTTTTTACAACCTCTCCTGAACGATTTAACCACTTGCCGACCGCCAATGTAATTTTACATCAGCAGAATGGCGCGGCTGCGCAAAGGAACGTACCTGTACTTCCCTGTGAATTTGCCGAAGTGCGGGCGCGCACGTGTCCGAGGGGCTCGCAGACTCGATGTCCGCCGGGTGCCCATAATCGTCTCAGGAAGCGGCAGAACAAGGAGATATAAACAAGGCATTTCCCTGTTCTGCCTAGTGACAGGACAGTGATTTTTTTTTACCAAAAATATGTAGAATTCATATCGGTCGAAACTGAGGAAGAAATTAGTTTTTTTATATATTTTTGAGGGATATTTATTATAGCAAAAAGTAAAAAATATTGCTTTTTTTTTTTCAAAATTGTCGCTCTATTTTTGTTTATATGGGAAAAAAAGGAAGCCAATTTTGTTTGGGTGCAACGTCGCACGACCGTGCAATTGTCAGTTAAAGCAACGCAGTGCAGAATCACAAAAAATGGCCCGGTCATTGGGCAGCCAAATCCTCCGGGGCTGAAGTGGTTAACTTGACGGATAGTAACCCACATTTAAAATGTCCATTTTGCCACATTTACATACCGCAAGTTACCACGTTTAGCGGCGTATAGAAGCATTTGGCGCTTGAAATGCCTCTAAACTCAGCTTCTGAACCCATTTTTTTGCGTTCCAAAAAAAGCCTCCAAACTCGACTGCCTAGAAATGACTGTAAATGACCCTGTGTACATGTACTGATAAGATAACATAAATGAGGAGTTCAGGAGCAGTAGAAAAAAATGCCCAACTACTCCTAAACATCCGCACCACCAGCAGCAGTGTACATGAGGCTATTAATCAGAATATTTTCCTCTTGTTTAGATTAGGAAAGGGTTAGAAAATCTGTCAGTTTTTTTTTTAAATGTCTCTTTTAGAGCTATAACATGAACAACAGGTGAGAGTAAATTTTCTGATAAGCACACTTGTTCTGGTTATGTCTGCTTGACAGGAAGTAAAGAGAATTTTTCCCAAAGGGGAAAGGAATGGCAGAAAATAAACTGACAAGGGTTTAAACCCTTCCCTTTTTTTTTTTTTTGCACTTTTAGCCTGGGTTCCAGTTAGTGGCGGCTGGTGCTCAAAATTTTGGGGGGGGGGGGCTCAAACAAACTGAAAAAAAAAACATCAATTGCAGCCACTGTGGCCATCAAATGCAGCCACTGTGCCCATAAAGCAGAGTCACTGTAACCATAAATTGCCGCCACTGTGCCATCAAACGCAGCTACTGTACCCATCAATTGCTGCCACTGTGCCCATCAATTGCCACCACTGTGCCCATCAATTGCTGCCAGTGTGCCCCATCAATTGCTGCCAGGGTGCCCCATCAATTGCTGCCAGGGTGCCCCATCAATTGCCGCCAGTGTGCCTCATCAATTGCCGCTACTGTGCCCCATCAAATGCTGCCAGTGTGCATCCTCCGCCCATCGTGCACTTACCTGTATCATGTCACGGCGCTGTCCTCCGCTGTCCTCCGCACTCCGAGTTCTCTATGTCTTCTCCTGTCTTCTTCCCATCCTCTGCTATGATTGGACGCCTGATAGGCGTCCTCTGCTATAATTGGACACCTGATAGGCATCAAATCACAGCGCCTGTCGCTTCAGCCAATCAGGTGACAGGCGGGTCAGTGTTAGGAAAGCGATTTATTCGATTCCCTAACACAACACTGAGTAAACAGCAAAAGCACAGCATTGCGCCCAATGCCTATGGCTCTAATCAGGATGCCTATTAGAGCCCACAAATCTATCTATTGGTGATAGACAGGTGGCAGGAGAGAGAGGGCAGCGCTCCTGCGCCCTTTATGAACGCACCGCCACTGCTTTTAGTGCACTATAACAGCTGCAGCATGATGCGATTTTCAGTGCATTTTTGTAGTGACATTGCATGTTTTTTGGGGGATTCCCTCCCGGAGAGCTATTGTCTTCTGACAGCGGGAGGTTTCCCAGCCATTAGAATACAATGATCATTGCATGCGGCTATAGCCACCAGGACTGATCACATTAAAAAATCAGACAAGATGATTGTACTGAAGTTGATTAATGGATCGACTCCAGTACAACCAGCCTGCCCATACATGGATGGACATTTGGCCAGTCCCTGCTAGTGTGTATGAAATATTTCCATTACTCAATTGCAAAAATAAATAAAACATTTTTTTTTAACACTAAACAAAGCAAAAAACTTCAGAAAACATATAAAAAAAGGTATTATTCCATATACAGCATGAATAGCGTTACCTTGCGCTTCTAAGATGGATTCCGCTGTCACCTTGTCAGCCCCCAAAGACTGCGAGTTAATAAATTAGCCGGTCCACGGAAATGCAGCTATTCAGCCCAGGCTCCAGTAATCTAGATAAAAGGGTTAATAAATGACAATGACATTCACGTAGCCAGGATGCAGGAATTTCTTTATGTGCATATCGCTAACAATTTATATGTGTTGCCTCTTATTTTTAATATTTCACTCAAGCTGAATTATGAGCCTTTTATTGCATTAGGATTCTAAAATAGGGAAGCCGGTTTGCTTGCTGAATAACAGATGTATTATATTGCTGCGTGGAAATATTTTCTTGCAGAAGTTAAAATGACACTAATGCGGCAGTATTAACCCTTTTTTTTTGGCGGGATAGCAACGCTATTTTTAGTGCCGCTATACCATGGTTTTTACCGCGATATTTGGCCGCTAGCGGTGTGGTTTTAACCCCCGCTAGCGGCCAAATATCGATGTAAAAACCATGGTATAGCGGCACTAAAAATAGCGTTGCTATGCCGCCAGCGCACCTCCTGCGCCCAGTGTGAAAGGGGCCTTAGTCAATGGAGAACGAACATAGGATGTAGGGACAACCTTATGTGCTACATAACCCTTCTGAAGCCAGGGCCTTTCCTGATTGGGGTGTACATCCTCCCTGATAAAATGCTTCTTTCTTCCATGGTCCAGCTACAAATTCACTTATCTTCATACACACCGCAGTGAGAATTTACAACAGCATATATATTGGAAAATTTGTTGTATGTCAGCAAAAAAATGTGTTTTGAATTTATGCAATAACCACTTACAAGCTCCTTTATAACAGCGGATGTTTCTGTGGTATACTGATATTCACGGTGCTTGTACCATGTACTTTTCTCACTGTAATCAATAAATAAATACATGTACAAATAAGGAAAAAAAAAAAGAATCTTTCTTCGGACAAGCATATGAATAAATGATCATGCCAGAATAACAAATCGGCAAAGCTGCAGCTGAGAAAGTGACACTACTAAACAATATTCTTATTCTCCAAAAAATTATCAATATACAGTACATCCAAGATTTAATGAATCTGTAATCTATTTTTCATTAAAAGGAAAAGTATGACCAAAGCTCTTGTAGTGGGTGCCACCTGCCGCCTCTGTCCTCCTCATACTCGCCAGCAGACTCTTCACCCGAAGACAGTCGGATCGACTTTCTAAGCCGAGGAAAAACTACAGGGAGGAGCAGGCATGTCAGGAGAAAGAGGAGATTAGCCGGGAGCCTGGGAAAAGAAAGAGGAGGAGGGTGTGTGACCCAGGAGAGAGGAGAGCATGTCTGAGGGGACAGAGTGAGGAGAGTTGGCTGAGCGGGAGAGAGATAAGAAGCCTCAAAAAGCCCCTTTGCTGTGCCACAGTCGACACCCAACAGAGGACAGGAGTGGTGAGGTGACAGTACTGTGTGGTGGAACTCCACCTAAGGGAGAGAGAGAGCCACGCTTTTCCTGAGACTACCGGGAGAGTGCTGCCAGGAGACTGAGGGGAGCCAGGAACAGTGAAATATATAGCAGATGATGGACTTTATATAAAGCAGTGGTGAATTTGCGCTTCCCTTTGAGTAAAATAATAAACACAACCAAAGACACAATCTAATGGTGAAAGAACAAGGGGTTAATTACCAATATAGGCAGGACAACACCTGCTAATTAGCCACAATGGTGTTTAAATTAAATAAATAATAATGGGACAGAGAAAACTCTGATAATGTGCTGCTATTTGTAAAAACTGTTGAATTAGGCAGAAATAGCCAAGAAAAATAGGGACAAATGTAGCGCAACCCCCAATGTGAATAAATAAAGGAAACAGTGTATATTGTGGTGTATCTTCCAAATGATGTGAAAAACAAACAAATGTGTGAAGTCCACTGAATGTGAAGGAAGTTCACTCGATCACTGTTCAAAGGATAGCAGGTTTTCCAACAGTAATATTACACTGAGCAAAAGTGACAAGAAAATAAATAAAATAAATGAACAGTGGATGAGTCAACTAGGACAAACTATCAAAATGTTTTAAAACACATGTAGTCCACTGATAATGAGTGAGAGCGCTGAGTGACCCCTCAAAGACACGGCTAGATTCTCCACACTTAGTACAGCTTGAATATGCAGAAATAGGGATATAATAATCCGGGCTGTGCGGCCCCTTACCAGAACGGATGGATCTCTATGACAAGAGATCATATAGGCATACGGTAAGGGTTTCTTTATACCGGTATAAAGAAACCCTTCCCTATTTCTGCATATTCAAGCTGTACTAAGTGTGGAGAATCTAGCCGTGTCTTTGAGGGGTCACTCAGCTCTCTCACTCATTATCAGTGGACTACATGTGTTTTAAAACATTTTGATAGTTTGTCCTAGTTGACTCATCCACTGTTCATTTATTTTATTTATTTTCTTGTCACTTTTGCTCAGTGTAATATTACTGTTGGAAAACCTGCTATCCTTTGAACAGTGATCGAGTGAACTTCCTTCACATTCAGTGGACTTCACACATTTGTTTGTTTTTCACATCATTTGGAAGATGGACTTTATAGGCATATTATAATAAAAATTGTATATTTATTAAAAGAAGGACATATAAATTGTTTAAAAACACATAAGTGACAATTAGGGCCATTCCTAAGAGGGCCTAAGAACACAAAATGTCATAATACAACACCTACAACCAAAAGTACAGTAAATTGAAGCGGAGGACTAGAAAGTCACTTCCTACTAATAACTGTTAAACAACCCCTATGCCTATGGTTTGTAGAAGGCGATGTATCATGTGAAACTCAGCTCGACATGTTGCGCGTTATTGAAAAAAAAGTTTCTTCAGGAGCTTTTGGCGAGTTATTTCAAACGTAGAGGGAAAAGAGAAACAGGCGGAGGGTATACCAATAGTCAGAGGTACAATCAGTTCTCTTCTATGCAGGTTTGAATACAAGAAAGGGCTGGGACAGCCGCACTCCAAAAAAAACTTCTCCTTTTATTAAAAATGGATCACAAAATACATGCCACGGCCAAAAACAGAACAAAAAACTGACGCGTTTCGCACTGTATCTCAGTGCTTATTCATAGTTCTCTTCTATGCTGAGACTGTCACTACAGGCGGAGAAGCTTTGGATACAACAGCACTAATGATGCCGTCTTTGGAGAAGTTTTTCTTATCCCTTATTACTCCACAAATTCTATTAGAGGTGTCCATCACCAAGAGGTTCTCCTGACTGCACAGTACTAAACTTCTGGGCATTACCTTAATTAAGGATTTTTACCAGAGTCTGTGAGTGTGACTATTGAATGGGCTTTTTATGAAGTAAGAAAAGGATAATTTCCTGTCCACCTGCTGGTACCTTTGACTATTGGTATACCCTCCGCCTATTTCTCTTTACCCTCTACGTTTGAAATAACTTGCCAAAAGCTCCTGAAGAAGCGTTCTTTTCAATAACGCGCAACATGTCGAGCTGTGCTTCACATGATACATCGCCTTCTACAAACCATAGGGGTTGTTTTACAATTATTAGTAGGAAGTGACTTTCTAGTCCTCCACTTCAATTTACTGTACCTTTAAGTTGTAGGTGTTGTATTATGAAATTTTGTGTTCTTAGGCCCTCTTAGGAACGGCCCTAATTGTCACTTATGTGTTTTTAAACAATTTATATGTCCTTCTTTCAATAAATATAATTTTTTTATTATAATATGCCTATAAAGTCCATCATCTGCTATATATTTTACTGTTCCTGGCTCCCCTCAGTTTCCTGGCAGCACTCTCCTGGTAGTCTTGGGAAAAGCGTGGCTCTCTCTCTCCCTTAGGTGGAGTTCCACCACACAGTACTGTCACCTCATCACTCCTGTCCTCTGTCCCCTCTGTTGGGTGTAGAGTCGACTGTGGCACAGCAATGGGGCTTTTTGAGGCTTCTTATCTCTCTCCCGCTTAGCCAACTCTCCTCACTTTGTCCCCTCAGACATGCCCTCTTTCTCTAAAGTCCATCATCTGCTATATATTTTTCTTTTAAATCTGATTTATCGGGACGTGGCACTGTGTGTTTTTTAAATTTCATATCCACAGCTCCACTCTGTGATGATTTGATTCTTTTTTTCGAGGCAGGAACAGTGTCACCCAAATGGTCCGCCACTGTTCGGCGCAGGGACCCTGCTGGGTGACCCAACACCATCCAACCCAGCTGTCAGGTTAGAAGAAGAAAAGCAATATCAGAACCGATTCAATCATACAGTTTGTAGCGTACATAGATTTGCAAAACAACGGGATAAAGGAATATTCCTGAACTTTGGTTTATCTCAGGGTTACTGTAAAATTTTGTGAATGCATCAATGCAGTGCATGTTATGCCAGCTTGCAGAGCTTGGATTTGTTAAATGAGTTTACCAAAAATATAAATATTGCAGAATATATAGCCTCATGCTACATAACTAAGCTCCATTTAATGCTGAATAAACTAAATTATTAATGTATCTTATGCCTCGTACACACAACCATTTTTCTTGGCAGGAAAAAAAACAATGTTTTTCCCGACGTGATTGCTCTCCAGCCTGACTTGCATACACACTGTAACGGAATGACCCGGGACATCCAGAGACTTTGTGAGGATGGGGGATACTCCTGTGTCAGCGTCACTGATAACTCTTGGGTCTGAGTCCACCCTGTGCCTTTTGGGCATGGGGTGGCAAGGGAATCATAATTCATGTATTACATGAGATAGGACATCAATAATACTTCATATTGCAGGATCTTGAGAGATTGCAAGTTGTTGGCCCAACCAGTCAATAGTGACTCATTTCTAGTGACATGCTAATTGCATCAGGGCTTGGAAGACATTCCATTGTCCTTGTGTAAAGGTGTTGTAACGGACAGGTGTTAATCCCAGGTCTGCTCCCAGAACTCTAATTATGCATACTAAATACTGCTTACGGGTGATAACACTGTCTAGAGCCTAGCCTATTGATGCTCAGAGGTGTCAAGCTGTGTGCGGAGACGGAGTGGGTGAAGGTGTTTTGTTGTTATGCTGTTGATTAAGGAATGTTTAGTAATTAGCCTTGGTGTATGATTAGGGGGGTGGAGATCTCATTGTTGCTTTAATGCCTGGTACTGTATAAAAAGCTGAGAAGAAACCATTAAAGTGTCATTACATTTGGAACCAGTACAGAGCTGCGTGTCTCGTCTTGATTCTGGGAAAATGGGATGCCTGCTGGTCTGTCTGTGTGTCAGATGAGCTGTTGTGGATGGAAGGTCGTAACACACACGTTCATGCAAAAAAAGTCCAACCAAAGCGCGGTGACATACAACACGTACAACAAGACTATAAAGGGTAAAGGGAAAGTTCCTTTCAAATGACGCCACCCTTTGGGCTGCTTGTGGACTGCATACTTGATTCTGAGCATGCACGTTTTTTTTCACCTCGGAAAAGCATACACACGACCGTTTTTCGCGACTGACGGGAAACACAATGAGAAAAAAGAGAGCTGATTTAAATTTTTTCGTCGAGAAATCTGGTAGGGAGCATACACACGACCGGTTTTCACGACTAATGAAAAACCGGTCGTGTGTACAAGGCATTACTCTTCAGCCCAGGACCTGTAACGCTACGGAACTGTGTTTACTGCACCTGTTTAACCCATTTTTTTTATGTTTATCTCTCAGTGTTGTTCCGGGCCCAGAAGTAGCTGAGAAGTTGACAAACCTTCTCTCCGCCTTCTCATCACCTGTGTTATAGGCATATAGATTACTTTATTTTCTTTATTTAATATTGAAAGTTGTCATTTCTATTGTAGTCTCTGCAGCTAGGTCTAACAGTGTTGTAAGTTTCCACATGTTTTAAACTGTGATAATATATTCAACTTGTTTATCACTACCAGGCATGTGTCTGTTTTTGGTGATAATCCACGGCCAGGATAACTGTCCTTAAGTGTGTTTGCAGTAACTTTGTGCCAGAGGGGCTGAGATCATTCTTGGAGTTGAGGAAGAGATCAGAGAACCCAAAATCACCAAGCAGCTCCTTCGGTGGTGCTTTATTTTTTGCCCCTATTTCCTATGTGGGTCACAGAAGTGCACTTTGTTCTGCATTCCTGGACCAAGATTCAGTCGACAGTGTGATAATTCCGGACCAAGCTCTGCAGGGATTCCACCAATAATGTCAGGATCCGCTCGGATTCCTGACCGGCAGCTAGCTCAGCTTTTTCCAACGGGCCAATTGCGGCCCGCATTGCGGTTTAACACGGCCCCCCTGGTAATTTGGATAGATATATAAAATATATTTTGTGGCCTCCGTATTTATCAGCCCTGCCTCGGAGGGGACAGGGAAGGGGCGGGACGAGTGCCTTCAGAATACATACAGGAGAATCTCCTGTTTACTCTGTGGCATCTGTAATAGGAAGTCCTGCTCCTGGGCTGCCATTGGACTACCATTCTGTTTATCATAGGAGGCTGGACTTTGTATTAACCACTTGCCGACCGCGCTATAGACAAAAGACTTCTACAACTTGGTTGAGTTATTCTGGGAGGATGTCCCTGGGACGTTCTCCCAGAATCCTGCTCCCACGCGCCCCCCCTGGGGGCGCAACACGACGCAACACGGATCGCGGTAAATTGCTGCTGATAGCGGACGTTTACCACGTGATCTCTTGTAAACAAACCGGCGTCATTCCTCCCCTCTTTGTACCGATCGGTACAGTGTGAGAGGAGAGGGGGAGGGATCGGATGTCAGCAGCAGTGCTGTGGGCTGGATCTGTGACAATTGCAGTCACAGATCCAGTCATCCATCCCTCCGTGCTCAGCCATCCCTGTGCAATACTCTGCAATACCCTGTGCAATACCCTGAAAATACCCTGTGCAATACTCTGCAAATACCCTGCAAATACCCTGTGCAATACCCTGCAAATACCCTGTGCAATACTCTGCAAATACCCTGTGCAATACTCTGCAAATACCCTGTGCAATACTCTGCAAATACCCTGCAAATACCCTGTGCAATACCCTGCAAATACCCTGTGCAATACAATGCAAATACCCCGCAATACCCTGCAAATACCCCGTGATACCCTGCAATACCCCGCGATACTGTGCAATACCCCGCGATACTCTGCAATACCCCGCGATACTTTGCAATACCCTGCGATACTCTGCAATACCCCGCGATACTCCAATACTCTGCAATACTCCAATACTCTTCAATACCCTTCAATACTCAGCAATACCCTGCAATACCCTAATACCCTGCAATACTCTAATACTCTGCAATACTCCAATACTCCAATACCCTGCAATACTCTGCAATACTCCAATACCCTGCAATACTCCAATACCCTGCAATACTCCGCAATACCCTGCAATACTCCAATACCCTGCAATATGTCCCCCCCTCCCACCACCCCCTGGTGCTTCTACTGACTCACCGATACGATCAAAGCCAGGATCATTTTTTTATTTTTTATTTCAGGCTTCCCAGCCTAGAGGTGAGATATGGGGTCTTATTGACCCCACATCTCACTGTAAAGAGGACCTGTCATGCTTATTCCTATTACAAGGGATGTTTACATTCCTTATAATAGGAATAAAAGTGATCAAACAATGTATTTTTGGGGAAAAAAGTGTCAAACTAAAATAAATAAAGTTAAATGAACACATTTTTTAAAGCGCCCCTGTCCCCGTGTGCTCGCATGCAGAAGTGAACGCATACGTAATTCCCGCCGACATATGAAAACGGTGTTTAAGCTACACATGTGAGGTATCGTTGTGAACGTTAGAGCGAGAGCAATAATTTTGGCCCTAGACCTCCTCTGCAACTAAAAACCAATGAAAAAAATTAAAGCGTCGCCTATGGGGATTTTTAAGTAGCGAAGTTTGGCGCCATTCCACGAGCGTGTTCAATTTTGAAGGGTGACATGTTAGGTATCCATTTACTCGGCGTAACATCATCTTTCACATTATGCAAAAACATTGGGCTAACTTTACTGTTTTTTGTTTTTTTTAGGAACAAAACAGTTTTCTTTGTAAAAAAAAAAACACGTTTGAAAAATTGCTGCGCAAAATACCGTGCGAGCTAAAAAGTTGTAATGACCACCATTGTATTCTCTAGGGTCTTTGCTAAAAAAAACATATATAATGTTTTGGGGTTCTATGTCAGAATTGGCCTGGGTGCTCCAGAACGCCTGAAGGTGCTGCCTGCATGTTGGGCCTCTGTATGTGGCCACACTGTGTAAAAATCTCACACATGTGGTATCGCCATACTCAGGAGTAATAGCAGAATGTGTTTTGGGGTGTCATTTGTGGTATGCATATGCTGTGTGTGAGAAATAACCTGCTAATATGACAATTTTGTGAGAAAAAAAATAAAAAGAAGAAAAAAAATCTTGATTTTGCAAAGAATTGTGGGGAAAAAATTACAACTTCAAAAAACTCACCATGCCTTTTTCTAAATACCTTGGAATGTCTTCTTTCCAAAAAGGGGTAATTTGGGGGGTATTTGTACTTTTCTGGCATGTTAGGCCGCGTACACACGGTCGGACAAAACCGATGAGAATGGACCGAGGTTCAATTTCATCGGTCCAAACCGAGCGTGGCCCGGATTCAGATAGAGATACGACGGCGTATCTACTGATACGCCGTCGTATCTCTGAGTTCCGACGGTCGGATCTATGCGGCTGATTCATAGAATCAGGTTCCGCATAGATCTCCCTAAGATCCGACAGGTGTAAGTGACTTACACCGTCAGATCTTAGGCTGCAATCTCCCGCTGGCCGATAGGTGGCGTTTCGTTTTTTGTACGCTTTTTTTTTACCTCGCTTGCGTTCAGCTTTTTCCGGCGTATAGTTACCCCTGCTATGTGAGGGGTATCCTATGTTAAGTATGGCCGTCGTTCCCGCGCCGAATTTTGAATTTTTACGTCGTTTGCGTAAGTCGATTCAGAATACGGCCGGAAGCAAGTTACGCTCACGCCGAAACCAATGACGTCCTAGCGACGTCATTTGGAGCAATGCACGCTGGGAAAAATCGCGGACGGCGCATGCGCTGTTGGATCGGCGCGGGGACGCGCCTGATTTAAATTGTAGACGCCCACTAGCCGCGGAATTTGAATTCCGCCAGGGGATTAACGATACGCCCCCGCAAGTTTTAAGGTAAGTGCTTTCTGAATACAGCACTAGCCTCAAAAACTTGCGCCGGCGGATCGTAAATCAGATAGATTACGCGTATCTAAAGATCCGCTAATCTATCTGAATCTACCCCAGTGTGTATAGCCCATCGGTCTGTTGTCCTTCAGTCCAAAATTTTAAAACATGCTTTAAAATCGAACCGATGGCCCGCTGCCCGATCGGTCCAAACCAATGGTTAGTACAGAAAGCATCTGTTCAAAACCTGCGCATGGTCAGAATCAAGTCGACGCATGCTTGGAAGCATTGAACTTTGTTTTATTCAGCACGTCGTGTGTTTGACGTCACCGCGTTCTGACCCGATCGGTTTTTGGAACGATGGTGTGCACGCACATCAGACCATCAGGCCACTTCAGCGGTGAACCGATGGAAATGGCCCGTCGAACCATTTTCATTGGTTTGGAACGACCGTGTGTACGCGGCCTCAGGGTCTCAAGAAATGAGATAGGCCGTCAGTACTTCAGGTGTGATAAATTTTCAGATATTGGCACCATAGCTTGTGGACTAAATAATATACACCAATTTGTACTTATTTTTACCAAAGATATGTAGCAGTATAAATTTTGGCCAAAATGTATGGAGAAAAATTACTAATTTGCTAAATTGTATAACAGAAACAAAGAAAAAATATTTTTTTTACAGAATTTTCAGTCTTTTTTCTTTTATAGCGCAAACATTAAAAAACCCAGGGCGCATGCGCTGCGCGACGCGGGACGGATGCAGAGTGAGTGAGCTCCGTCTGTCCGAGTGAGCCAGGCACAGATCCCGGGGCCATCCTGTAGCAAAATTAGCCCAGACTTCTTCTATCACCCCCGTGGGAGATCGTGGATGCCCTCTGGCAATAAGGGGCGCAAACGCTGCTTCCCTCACAACTTTACCAGCTATCTCTTAGAACAGGAGAGAAGGATGTCTCAAGATGACGCCAGACGCCATGCGGCCTCTTACAGCTCCTCTCAGGCTCCAGCCCTGCATCCCATTAACTGTGAGTACTCTCAGCCTCTTTCAAAGGCTGATCTGGATGCTAGTCTGACTGCAGTATATGAGAAACTTGTGGGCAAATTGGAGCAGGAACTACATAAATCTACCAGTGCTCTTACACAGGAGATTGCTAATATAGGAGGCCGCACTGACATACTGGAAACAAAACATGATGAACTAGCCCTTGCACATAATGATTTGAGGAAAGATTATGAGTTATTGGCCGATAGTTTCTCGTTCATGCAAGCACACGTGGAGGATTTGGACAATAGAAACAGACACAATAATATTAGAGTGCGCGGCATTCCAGAATCGATCACCGATCTTAACCAGGCGATCACTAAGCTTTTCCATAATCTAGTACCTGATAAACCATTGTCTGCATTTGCCTGCGACAGATTGCATAGAGCACTGCGCCCTAAACCAACTCCTGATAAACCTCCCAGAGATGTCATAATGTGTTTAAAAGACTATGGGGCAGATTCACGTAGAAAGCTGTTACGCTGCGGCGGCGTAACGTATCCCATTTATGTTACAACGCCGCAAGTTTACAGCGTAAGTGCCTGATTCACAAAGCACTTACCTGTAAACTTGCTGCGGCGTAGCGTAAATCCGCTCGGCGCAAGCCCGCCTAATTCAAATGGGGCAGGCACCATTTAAATTAGGCATGCTCCCGCGCTGAACGTACTGCGCATGCTCCGTCCGTAAAATTACCCGACGTGCATTGCGCTAAATGACGTCGCAAGGACGTCATTGGTTTCGACGTTAACGTAAATGGCTTCCAGCGCCATTCATGGACGACTTACGCAAACTAGGTGAAATTTAACATTTTGACGCGGGAACGACGGCCATACTTAACATTGGTTACACCACCTAAAGGGCATGCTTAGTTTTACGCGACGCATCTCTACGGAAACAACGTAAATTTAGATCAACGGGCAAAGCAGACGTTCGTGAATCGGCGTAACTAGTCATTTGCATATTCTACGCCGACCGCAATGGAATCGCCACCTAGCGGCCGGCCTAGAATTGCAGCCTAAGATCCGACGGTGTAACACAGTTACACCTGTCGGATCTTAGGGCTATCTATGCGTAACCTGATTTTATGAATCAGGCGCATAGATATGACAATCGTATCTCAGAGATACGACGGCGTATCAGAAGATACGCCGTCGTATCTCTTTTGTGAATCTGGCCCTATGTCACTAAAGAAGATATCATGAGGGCCTCTAGAAACACTCCAAATATCAATCTAGATGGTGTTAAACTACAGATCTACCCTGATATTTCCCCTGCGACCCTGGATCGCAGGATGAAGGAGGTCACAAGTATTCTACAATCAGCCAGAATCAAATACAGATGGGGCTTTCCTTTTAAACTGTCTATAATGCATAATGGTACGACGTATACGGTATATAACGTAATAGAAGGAAAGGATCTGCTGATTAAACTAGGCCTATTGAACCAGGAACCCCAGCAGCGTTTTCCTGCGACCCCAAGATCTTCTCCCATCTGGACGACCCCATCTACTAGACGCAGCCAGAGAGATCAGAGAAGATGGATGCAACACCCCATCCATGACCAAGCAGCCTAGGCTGTTTTGACTGTTTGAGTTATTTCTATTTTTCAAGATTTTCTGTTTTTTTTAGCTTCTCAGGTTTTTCAAAATTTTTTTTTTTACTTCTCTGGATTTAAAAAAATTCTCAGGCGCGCATCACTGAACTATGCTTGCAGGTCAATCTCTCCCTCCCCCCCCCCTTTTTTTCCCTATCTCATTCTTCAATATAGGTATATCTACATTGTGGTGACCCAGCCTGAATGACTTCACTTGGAGACCCACCCCTGCTGTCCGGAACCATTGATAAAAAGACTGTCCAGTGACGAATAATTAAGTCTGCACCTTGGCTTGGGGAACCCCCGTTATGTTATCAGCTCATTCTGGACTGCCTTGTGGGTTACTCTATACTGCAGGTTGGCACCCTCCACTGTCTGGGGACTCCTCACCCTTATCTCCCTGCAACCCCTCCCTCACTAATATACCTGTTATTCCTAGATTTGTTGATTCCCATATTATGTCTGGTCTCCCGAGTAACTTCTCCCTGATGATACCAACAATGCACTCTCTCTCTCCCCCCCCCTAGTTCCCTCCCCAGTGCCACTTTTGGTGTCTACTGCCCCCCGGGCTGTGGGCATGGACTGTTTTTTCCTCCTTGCTATAGCCTCATCTGAACTCTCCTCAGGAAATTATGTTTTTTTTGTTCCATGTTTATATATTGGGAGATTCGTTATGTTTATATAAATTGTTTGCACATGCATTTACTTGTTTTTGCCAGACTAGTTTTCACACTCCAAACGCTTGGCTCGTCCACCGTCGTTGGATTGTCCCCCATTCCGCCTGTGCGGTCTGCGGGTTGGCCTAATCCCTGGGCTTGCCCGCTGGCCCTGCCGGTGGAAATTGGACTTGTTTGTCCACTTTCATTTTTGATTGAACCAAGGGACCTCCTGTCCCTTGGCCCCCTTTTCTGGTGCTTTTTAGCTGCCAGCTTTATTGCCCTTATGGCACTTCAATTTAAACCATTTTTTTCTGGAAGACTTTTCTTTTTTTTCCTTCTCAGTGCAATGTCTCTCCTATTGGGTAACAAACTGCATACAATGTTTTTATATTCTGTGTACTGCCCTCTCACTGAAACTTTTTTGGGTAATCTGATTTTCTGTTGTTTTGGTAAGGTTTTGTGTATGTCCTGTATTGTATTCAAATTCCCTCTCCCCATGTCCTTGCTGATCTTGCCTTACTCACGTAGCGCCCTCCCCCTTCAATTTAATGGGACTTAGGATTTTTTCACATAACGTTCAAGGTTTTAATTCCCCTAATAAGTGCAAAAAAGCTTTTAGACATTACAAAAGATTGGGTGCAGACATCATTTTAATGCAGGAAACCCATTTCGCAACGGCTAATCACCCCCAATATTTTGACAAAACTTTCAATCAACTACATTACACCACATTTTCTAATAAATCACGCGGGGTAGCAATTTTTATAAGAAATACTGTGATTTTTGAACTACAGTCTGTCTTTAAAGATGTAGAGAGCAGATTTATTATTTTGAAGGGCAGTATTAACCGTCGCAAAATAACTATTGCTTCATTATACGCACCCAATGAAGCTCAAACCTCTTTCTTCACAAAAAACGTTGACACGCTTGAGCTATATGAATCCCCGCATATGATTATAGGTGGAGACTTCAACCTATCCGCCCACCCCACTCTAGATAGGAACAGAACATCCCCCTCTTCTAAAGCCTTCACCAAAACTATTAACCGCATTCTAAATAAGTCCCAGTTGATCGACACCTGGAGAGCTCATAATGTTGCAATCAGAGCCTACACACACTACTCCTTTCCTCACGACTGCTTCGCCAGGCTAGACTATGTCTTCTGCTCTCCCATACTTTTGGCCAACTCTTCTAAAGCAACTATTCACCCTTGCCCTTGGTCTGACCACAATATAGCAGCTTTCGAGACCTCCCACATTGGGCTTGCCCCAACCACGTTTAAATGGCGCCTTAACGACTCCCTTCTCTCTGATCCCTCTACTTACCAACAAATTAGATCCCACATTGAAAACTATTTTCAAGAGAATATCCCTGGTGAGGTGCTCCCTTCGTCCATTTGGGCCGCTCATAAAGCGTTATCAATATAGCTGCGGCTAAACACAAAGCCAAGCTCACGGACATAAAGTGTCTCACCAGGGAATTAAATGACTTATTTAATAAAATAAACTCTTCCCCATCTCAGGCATTGACTGACCTTATCCAATCGAAACGCCAAGCCCTTAACACCCTGCTTTCTGAGGACACGGAAGAATCACTTAGATTTTCTAAGGCCAAATTTTTACTTTAAGGCAATTCTGCCTCTGCAATGTTTGCCCGTAAGTTAAATCATGATGCCAAACCCCCCCACGTTTACAAATTAAGAGACCCAAGAGGTAATTTTGTTACTCACCCTCAGGATGTTCTCCAAATCTTCACCTCCTTCTATAAGAACCTCCTCTCCGGCCCCCAAACTCACCCTAAACCCTCATCTTTAGACTGGCTGAACTCTTTACATCTCCCAAAACTAGATGATGCTCAGGTCTCTTCATTCAATGAACCCTGCTCTGAGGCCGAGATTGCAGATGTCATTAAATCTATTAAAACATCAACAGCCCCCGGCCCAGATGGCTTTTCCGCTATATACTACAAACAATATGCTCCTCTACTTGTCCCTAGTCTTACTAAACTTTTCAACTTTGTCCTCCAGGGAGGGTACTTTCCTGAGGACATGTTACTGGTGAATCTATCCCTGATACCCAAACCCAAAAAAGAACATTCTCTTACTCAGAACTTTCGCCCAATTTCCGTTCTTAATAATGACCTTAAACTATTTGGCAGACTACTTGCTAACAAACTATCCTCGGTAATTACCTCCCTCATTCATGTAGACCAAACAGGCTTTATCCCAGGTAGACAAATTGTTGAGAACATCAGATTAGTCACCAATATAGTACAAGACACTAACTTACGTTCCCACCCCGTATGCTTACTTAGTCTTGATATTCACAAGGCATTTGACAGTGTTAACTGGTCTTACCTTAACCACCTTCTCCCTAAGTTTGGCATCTCATTCACGGATACCACAAAAACTCTCATCCATTCAAACTCAGTTTGTACGCTGACGATGCCCTTATATTTTTAACAGATCCACACACTTCTATCCCTAATCTCCTTTCTGTACTCCACAAATTCCATAAACTTTCTGGCCTATCCATCAGTACCAACAAATGTTCCATTCTCCCCATTAACTGCCCTCCGAATCTCATCACCTTGATGAAACAGAACTTCAACTTTATATGGTCCCCCACGTCTTTTAAATATCTCGGAGTTCACATTACAGCTTTGCACAATCTACTCTATAAATCCAATTACCTTCCCTTATTTTCTCAGATCAGTGCTTTAATTAAGGTATGGTCCTCCTATCATATCTCTTATTTAGGTAGGATTTGCGCTTTTAAGATGACCATTCTCCCCAAGCTGCTGTATTTCTTCAGGGCACTACCAATTAATGTCCCCAAAACCCACTTAGAAACCCTGCAAAGAGAAATTAACAGATTCATATGGAATGACAAAAAACCTAGAGGTAGTTACTCTCTCATGCACAGATCTCAAATTAAAGGTGGCCTCGGCCTGCCAAACTTGTGGTATTATTTTCTAGCAGCTAAACTTGTACAATTGGCACAATGGTTCTCATCGGATGCTGATATCCCATGGCTCCGTTTTGAATCTATTTCAATACAGCCACTTAATCTCAAAGGTATCCTGTGGTCTAATGTAATAACATACCATATTCTCTCTAAGAAAAACACTATAGTTGCTCAGATGCTGCAGGTTTGGAGGAAGGTCAAAGATAAACATCTCCTCTCTTCTCCTACCCCGCCCCCTTTCTTCATACCTTGGTGACCCCAGATTTTCAGCTGCCTTCCCCGATATGACCCCATTTAATGACTGGATTGCCAGGGACCTCACCACTCTTAAATCATTCACCTCCAACTTGTCATTTCTCCCCTTCTCTTCCCTGCAGGCCAAACATGGTGTTTCCCTTTCTGATCTCCCTCACTACACACAAATCAGAGACTTTTATGCAACATACTTCTCCACACATATCTCCCCCCCCCCCCCCTAGCACCTTATTTGAACACGTCTGCCTTTCTATCCCTAAAGACAAAGGTTTAATATCCAGTTTCTATAACTATCTAAACTCCCTACTTCAACCAGAGAAATCTGGTTCTATGGAACGCTGGGAACTTGAACTTAATTGCTCCTTCCAGGCAGATCAGTGGTTGGATATGATTGAAAATCTTAGAAAGAGTAATCGTGCTGCTGCCTTTAGGGAGACCCCTCTAAAAATTTTCAAGAGGTGGTACATGACCCCTGCTAAAATTCACTCCTTCTACCCTAATGTCTCCTCGAACTGCTTCAGAGGTTGTCCAGAGGTGGGTAACTATTTCCACATCTTTTGGGAATGTAAATTATTGGAGCCTATATGGCTCGCAGTAACAAATAGACTCGAGATCACCATCAAGAAAAAAATCTCCCTTACCCCTCATATATGCTTATTATCCGCCACGGTCCCAGATGTTCCCCTCCCTTGTAACAGATTGATCCACTCTCTTATCACCGCTGTACAATGGATGATTGCTTGTAACTGGAAATCACTAAACCTTCCATGGCCCCAGGTTGTTTCTAGAATGGAATCCATCAAACTCTCAGAAAGAATCCACTACACTTTATATGATAGTATGCATACTTTCTCTAATAAATGGCTCTACTGGTCTATGCCTGCCTTATAACTTTCCCAACCTCCTATCCTCCTACAACAATATAGCACTTGGTCTATATGCCTTCTCCCACTTATCCGATTGACTCGCAATATCCTATTATAATTTGTTTATAGCCTATGTCTTTTTTTATATTGATGTACACAGGTAATTGCCTTCCCTCCTTGTATGCTCCTTATACCATTACTCCTTTATCATTGACTCCCCCATTTTATATTTAATGTTCTTGTTTCCTAACTCAATGCACTATATTGTACTGTTTTATTACCTGTCTTCCAAATAAAACTTTTTTGAAAACAAAAAAAATTAAAAAACCCAATGGTGATTAAATACCACCAAAAGAAAGCTCTATTTGTGTGAAAAAAAGGACACAAATGTCATATGGGTACAATGTTGTATGACTGAGTAATTGTCATTCAAAATGTGAGAGCACCGAAAGCTGAACATTTATCTGGTTAGGAAGGGGGTTTAAGTGCCCAGTGGTCAAGAGGTTAGAGAGGCCGCTGAGTAAACAGGAGATTCTCCTGTATGTAATCTGTCGGCGCTCATCCTGCCCTCCTCCCTGTCCCCACTGAGGCTGCAGATGGGCATTGGTAAGAATGCATTCATGGCACATGTGAGGCTGCATTGATGGCAATGGTTAGGCTGCATTGATTGCAATGGTAAGGCTGCATTCATGGCAATGGTAAGGCTGCATTCATGGCAATGGAGAGGCTGCATTCATGGCAATGGAGAGGCTGCAGATAGGCACTGACCCCTATTTTGCTTCAAAGTTCTTTATTTAAAAAAATAGGGAAGGTGCGTGTTATACACCGATAAATACGGTATATCCAAATAACACGCCCAAGCTCATCTCTTCATCACACATAGCCACTAGGGCAGGAGAATACTTGTTGGATAGTGTATTAGTGCTCAGACAAACACACTTATGCCGCGTACACACGATCAAGTTTCTCGGTGGTGAAAACACTGCCGAGAAACCCGATGGCTGGGTCCCTTTTCCCCGTCTACACACGACCGTTTTTTCCGACAGGTTTTTTCTTGGTCGAGAAAACCGGCCATGAGTAGGCTCCCTATCAGTGTTTCCATATGGGAAAACTGCAGAGCAAAAAAACGCAGCGATTCGCTATGAGAAAAATTTAGAGCATGTTCTAAATTTTCTTGTTGTGATTCTCGGCAGTTTTCTCATCGGGAAAACTGCTGGAAAGCCTACACAGAGAAAATGTCACAGTTTTCCCGACGAGAAAACTGATCGTGTATACGCGGCTTTAGACCGAATTTTAATGGTTCGAAGAATGTCAGGCAAAATGGTCGGCCCTCACGCATGTTTACTTCATCAAATCTGGCCCTCTTTGAAAAAAGTTTGGACACCCCCGACATAGAGGAAAGCTGAGAAAGACGATAACATTGTTTGAGATTTCAGTTCACAGGAAGCTATGTGTACTTAGCCTGAGAACAGAGAATTAATGCACGAACAACATCTAAAAACTTGTCTCCTGCAATATGTTACATTTTCGTAATTGGATTTACAATGTAGATACAGATTATTAATATTAGTTTACTATAGGAAAATCAGTGAAAGATAGATTCCAATCGACTGCAATGGGTTACTATGCCTCACGTGTTTTTCTTTGGCTTACTGTAAACCTGTTATTAGTATCAGCCATGAGCATAAACATCCAGGATGTTAGCTCAGACAGAGTCATGCTGCCTATATTCTGTTTCCATTTTCTTTACCTTCCTTCGGCTTTCTGTCCTTTTGTCCTTGGCACCAGCTTAGATAGTAATTGCCATTACATTGCCTGCTGTTTGGTCTCCCCTTGGTTTGTCTGTAGATGCCACTAGGAATATAACCTAATCCGTGCTCTCCCCAAACACAATTGTTTTCTGCATTCGCCCCATGCTGTTTGAGTGAGTGAAGATGAAGCCACCTTGTGACCTAATCCACCCGACTCATGATCTGCCATTATTCAGTGCCAGAGTGCGGCCATGATGTAACCTATTCATTCCCGATAACTGGAACAACACACATGGAGCCACTCTAGGTATACGTATATAACAAGAAACGTTGAAAAATACGTTTAATAAAATTCCCACGTGTTATTTTTCCTCCCAGGATTCAAATTACCTTAAGTAAACCTGAATATCTGCATAGAAAAACATAAGCCATGACCTAGGGCAGCAGGGTTTTCAGGGGCAGCATTTAGCTACCCACATATGGTGCTAACCCTGCATAGCTTGTGTATTGATTTTAAGTGCTTGAGAATAGTGTACTGTAATAGAGTACTAGGGTGTGGCAGTTAGAGTGGGGTGGCAGTTTGGGATTACAACACTGCTCTTTCATAGTGAGCATTGCTACCTTATGACAGGAAGTCACTGGCAGGATTACTAGATAAAAATAAAGAGAAAAAGATCCTGAAAAAAAAAATGCAGCCACCAGTATATTTAACCACTTCCATACAGGGCACGTATACACCTTCCCGCCCAAGCCAATTTTCAGCTTTCAGCACTGTCGCACTTTGAATGGCAATTGCGCGGTCATGCTACACTGTACCCAAACAAAATTGGCGTCCTTTTTTCCCCACAAATAGAGCTTTCTTTTGGTGGTATTTGATCACCTCTGCAATTTTTTTTTTTTGCGCAACAACTAAAAAAAGACTGAAAATTTAGAAAAAAAATTACGTTTTTATTTTTTTCTGTTAATTTTTTTGTAAATAAGTACGTTTTCTCTTTCAATTACGGGCACTGATATGGCGGCACTGATGAGATGGCACTGATGGACATCGATGAGGTAGCACTGACGGGCACAGATAAGGTGGCACTGATTGGCGGCGCTGGTATGCGGCACTGATGGGCACACATAGGCGGCACTGATGGGCACACATAGGCGGCACTGATGGGCACATAGGCGGCACTGATGGGCACATAGGCGGCACTGATGGGCACTCAGGCGGCACTGATGGGCACTCATGGGCGGCACTGATGGGCACACATAGGCGGCACAGATGGGCACTCATGGGTGGCACTGATGGATACTTATGGTTGGCACAGATGGGCACTGATAGGTGGGCTCTGGGCATGGATGGGCACTGTGGGGTGGCACTGATGGACACTGTGGGTGGCACTGATGAACACTGTGGGGTGGCACTGATGGACACTGTGGGGCGGCACTTATTTTTCCTATGTTGCCAGTCAGTGCCTATTTGTGGGCACTGATTGGCATTTTTTTTTTATTTTTAATGTTTTTTTTTTTTTACTTTTTTTTTCTTGAGACTTTTTTTTTTTTTTTTTTTTTGAGACTTTTTTTTTTTGTTGCCCTTCCCTGGTGGTCCAGGGTGGGCTTCCCTGGTGGTCCATGTGGCGATCCGAGGGGGGGCTGCGCTGATAAACAATCAGCGCAAACCCCCCCTGTCAGGAGAGCCGCCGATCGGCTCTCCTCTACTCACGTCTGTTAGACGCGAGTGAGGAAGAGCCGTCGACGGCTCTTCCTGTTTACATCGTGATCAGCCGTGGTTGGACACGGCTGATCACGTGGTAAAGAGTCTCTTACCGAGACTCTTTACCGAGATCGGTGTTGCGGGGTGTCAGACTGACACCCCGCAACAACGATCGCCGCGATGCGCGCCCCCGGGGGCGCGCAGCGGCTTAGAATCCTGAGGACGTCATATGACGTCCAGTCAGGATTCTACAACCACTTTGCCGACGTCAATTTGTCATTGGCGGGCGGCAAGTGGTTAAAAAGACACTGGCCGGGATTCAGAAAGGAGTTACGACGACGTATCTCCAGATACGCCGTTGTAACTCTGAGTGTGAGGCATTGCATCTCTGCGCCTGATTCATAGAATCAGATCTACGCCTCACTGTTGCCTAGATACGAGCGGCGTAAGTCTCCTACACTGTCGTATCTTAGGGTGCATATTTACGCTGGCTGCTAGGTGGCGCTTCCGTTGATTTCCGGCATCGAATATGCAAATGAGCTAGATACGCCGATTCAGAAACGTACGTGCGCCCGGCGCATTGATTTACGTCGTAAAAAGGATTTTTTCGGCGTAAAGTTACCGCTGCTATATGAGGTGTAGCCAATGTTAAGTATGGACGTCGGGACAGCGTAGAATTTTGCATCGTTTACGTCGTTTGCGTAAGTCGTACGCGAATAGGGCTGTGCGTAAGTTACGTTCACGTCTAAAGCATTGACTATTTGCGGCGTAATTTGGAGCAATTCGCACTGAAATACTTTCACGGACGGCGCATGCGCCATTTGTTAGGAGCGTCAATTACGTGGGGTCACGAGTAATTACCATACAACACGCCCCCTATCAGCCTATTTTGAATTAGGCGGGCTTACGCTGGCCCATATACGCTACGCCGCTGTAACTTCGGGCGTAAGTTCTTTCTGAATACGGGACTTGCCTCTCAAAGTTACGGCGGCGTAGCGTATATGAGATACGCTACGCCCGCCTAAAGATAGGCATTTTTTTCTGAATCCGGACCACGGTTACCAACTTAGACATATAGGGCCAGATTCACGTAGATCAGCGGATCTTTAGATCCGCTCGATCTACCTGATTTAAGATCCCCTCCCGCAAGTTTGTGAGGCAAGTGGGTAATTCACAAACCACTTACCTCCAAACTTGCGGCGGCGGATCGTAAATCCCCCAGCGGAATTCAAATTCCGCGGCTAGGGGAGTGTACTATTTAAATCAGGCGCGTTCCCGCGCCTATTTAAATGAGCATGCGCCGTCCGCGGAATTTCCCGGCGTGCATTGCTCCCACTGACGTCGCTAGGACGTCAGTGGTTTCGACGCTTACGTAAACGACGTCCATCCGTATTCAAGAACGACTTACGCAAACAACGTAAAAAAAATTAAAAGCGACGCGGGAACGACGGCTATACTTAACATTGGCTGCGACTCATAGAAGCAGGGGTAAGTATACGCCGGGAAAGCCGCTACGGAAACGTCGTAAGAACACTGCGTCGGGTCCGCGTACGTTCGTGAATTTGCGTATATCTCACTGATTTACATATTATTCAACATAAATCAGCGGGAACGCCCCCGGCGCCATTTTCAAATTGAAAATAAGATCCGAAAGTGTAACACAGTGTAACACTGTCGGATCTTAGCCATATCTATGCGTAACTGATTCTATGAATCAGACGCATAGATAGGACCAGTGTCATCTTAAGAGCATTATAGGCCCCCGGGCAATACAGTGCACTGGGGCCCTGTCTACACAATCACGCACGAGAATTACTGACAAAAATCATAACATTTACTGGCAGAACCACATTTTTTACTGCCAGTGCAAAAAAAAGTACCTAAAATTACAGTTTTCAGTCCCGAACAATGCAAATGTCAGTATTTAAACTATAAACATATACAGTAGCTAGTGCTATTAGCAATGTGTTTAAGTTAAAAAAAAGTAAAAAAAAAATGTCTTCATTGACATTAAGGTCAGGTTACTATAACCCAGCCTGCTCAGAGTTTCCTCTTACATCAGAGTCTGCAGGATTCCCCCTTACAGTGAAAGGGAACTCTTATGTAAAGGGGGACGCTGCAGATCATGATCTAAGGGGGGAACTCTGATGTGGAGGGGGGCTCTGGTGACCATAGACCACCTTATATCAGAGTCCACTGCTTTTTCTTTCCCACTTACATCAGAGTCCGCAGACTGAGTTCCCCCTTGTGTTGTAAGGGGGAATCCTGCAGACTCTGATGTAAAGGGGTACTCTGATGTGGGGGGCATTCTGGTGAGCAGAGACCACCTTCCATAGAATAAATAAACTAAGGTAAGGGGGGTCACTAATATAGGAGGGGGGAACCTTTATATCAGTGCCCCCTTACATTTTTGCATTCACTCCCCCCTTACATCAGCAACCCCCCGCACTCGTGGAGGATCGGATCTTCTCTGTGATTTCCGCAAACTGGGCATGGGCAGTTCTAACCCGTCACTCTCCACAATTTTTTACTGGAGTTGCTGGGCAGCTGGTGGGGCCCCCCAGGCAAGCGGGGCCCCCGGGCAACTGCCCAGCGTGCCCAATGGAAAAGATGGCCCTGGATAGGACCAGTTTAAGTCAGAGATACGACGGTGTATCAGGAGATACACCGTCGTATCTCTTTGTGAATCTGGCCCTTAAAGGATATTAGTAGTAATACGTATACAAAAGAGTTTCCTGTTGCTCCCTATTTTTTTACACTTTTTTTCATCACATAATTGAGACTGTGTTAGAGCATACCAACACAGTTTAGGCACCTGTGATTAGTACTCTCCATAGCTGTTACTATGAATAAGTGATAATGGTCACATCAGGGGGGGGGGGGGGGGCTGCTGTGAGAAAACAGGCTGAAGGGGCCTTCAACATTACCCGAAGGTGTCAGAGGATCCCAAAATATCAGAGCAAATTTTACCAACAAACGGGGTCTTGAAAGTGTTTGTATTTATACTACTACCATTATTAATTTTTTATTCATAAGATAAGTGTCTAAGATGGTGGTAGTGTATGAAGCCCTACCTCTGCAGGTGCCGCTGGTTATGTTGGGTCCTCTGTTCTTACTGCAACCTTGGCAAAGACCTCAGCACCACTGACACCTCCGATATACACGACAATAGGCAGAGATTAATAGCTTTTGTTAATACCTTGGGGCGGAGGTCTGCAACCCATCGATTGCAATCTACCTGTCACCCGTGGGCCGGTGACAAGTAGATCATAAACCCAGCCCTTTGCCAAGAGCTTCAGAGCGGCACAGGCGCACGCTCACTAGGGTGACCACGTGTCCCGGATTGCCCATGACAGTCCTGCATTTTGTCCCTGAATGGTAGTTTGAAAATGTGGTCACCCTAACGCTCACCCAATCCTAGGCTGCAGCCTATAAAGGCAGCCCCCACCCCATGCACCTGTGCGGGTGTGGGGCAGGGAAAGCCTCTGGAATAGTTTGGGCAGGTTGGAGTTCTTGTCCAATGTCCAAACACACCAGAGCTCTTCTCCTGAGTGTTGTGCACTCATCTCCACCAGACCTCCTACCCAATCTAAGGGGCTTGTTGGTGATATCATGTAGAAGGTGAGAAAGGATTGCCAGCAGGGATCCAGAACATATAAGTTTGCCATGGCAGCTCCCTGCACCACTGTGCATTAAAAAAGAACTTTGGTGCCTCCTGATCTACCAGCACCATGGCCTCTTCCTGACACACCTCCCCTTGGTTTGTCTGTAGATGCCACTAGGAATATAACCTAATCCGTACTCTCCCCAAACACAATTGTTTTCTGCATTCGCCCCATGCTGTTTGAGTGAGTGAAGATGAAGCCACCTTGTGACCTAATCCACCCGACTCATGATCTGCCATTATTCAGTGCCAGAGTGTGGCCATGATGTAACCTATTCATTCACGATAACTGGAACAACACACCACTGTAACATTCCCTTCTGATCCCCAATACCATACCCTTCTGTCCCCCCAGTACCATGTGCTCCTGACTCTCCTGTACTCTGCCCTCCTGACCTCCGACCATCATGCCCTCCTGATCCCCCAGTACGGTGCAGTGTAAGTTTAAGTAGTATATAAAGCAGTGTACAGAGGTCAGTAGTATGTATGGCAGTGTACAGAGGTCACTATTATGTAGGGTGGTGTACATAGGTCAGTAGTATGTAAGGCAGTGTCCAGGGCTCAGTAGTGGGTAGGGCAGGGTGCAGAGGTCAGTAGGATGTAAAGCGCTGTACAGGGGTCAGTAGGATATAGGACAGTGTACAGAAGTTAGTAGTATGTAGAGCAGTGTGTAGAGGTCAGTAGTATGTAGGGTGTTGTACTGAGTTTAGTAGGATGTAGGGCAGAGTACAGAGGTCATTAGTATGTAGGGCAGGGGTCAGGAGAGCATGGTACAGGGAGGTCATGATCATGAGGCAAGGTACAGGGGGGTCAAAAAGGCACATGTAGGGGGGTCAGGAGGACACAGTACTAGGAGGCTAGGAGGGTGCAGTACTGGTGGATTCATGAGTCCATGGTACTGGAGGGTCAAGAGGGCACAATACTGGGGAGTCGGGAGATTATGGTACTGGGAGATCAGGAGGGCTATGGTGTCAAGAGCAACGGCGGATCCAGGGGGGGGGGCAACAGGGCAATTGCCCCCCCCGAGACAATCATGTCACAGTCACACTCGCTTGCTGTGTTTTTTTTTTTTTTTTGTAATTTTTTTTTTTTGGGGGGGGGGGGGGGTTTCACTGCTTGCTCTGCGGCTATCTGCCGCTCTTCCGAGTCTCTCTCAGACTCTCACATCAGCGGCGCCGCTGCCGAGAGAGAGAGAGAGAGACTCGTCTGTGACTGTGTGTCACATCTGTGTAGTTACGCGGCGGCGTCGCACTATCATTCATAGCAGGCGCGGAGGAGGAGGTGGGTCGTAACCCGGGCACATGATTCAGCCCAGAACAGGGGCAGACCATCCAGACAGGGGAGACCAGGCATCAGCACACGTTTCACTCTGAAACAGCAGCATTGCAAAGAATACACTCTGCCTGCGGTGTGTGTTCGGGATTCAAAGCTAATTTCTGTCCCCCCCCTCCTCCCTCCAGTCTCGTGCTGTGTGGGGTCCTTGTTATCTCTGACTGAGCCCCCCCCCCCCCTCCAATCAGCAGTGCGGTGTGTTGAGAGACCTGGGAGGCGGAGCTCACTGTAGCTCCTGTCGGCTGGCCGGAGGAAGGGAGGAGGTGAGTGGAGTTGAAGTTTCCTAGGGGGGATAGTAGTTGCAAACTTTCAAGGAGATGTTTTCTTCAGGAGAAGAATCTTGGAGGAGATAGTGAGGGGGGGCGAGGTCAGGTCTGCAGCCTGATCACATGTGACAGATCACTTCTAAACATGAACAGTCTGTGCAAACATCATCCAATCCAATTGTTCAGACTAGATATGTGGAGTAATTTATAGCCATTCATGTAACCTGTATACTGTATATGTGGTGAGTTCACACCTCTGATTGTACAGACTCAGCCTGGATCATATATTTACCTTCACATTATCTGGGCATACAGAGTGCTAGGGGCTGGATTACATAGATCTGTACTTACATCTAGTAGTACTGTTGTATGATTTATTGTTGTAAATGTCTTTAATGGATGAGTTTTTTTATTTTTTTTATTATTATAAACATCGCTATCTGACCACTTCTCAGCCCCCATCTTGCATCACCCCCCAGACCACTTCATACAGACACCACTCCGATCTGCTTCCTACCCCCCCCCCCCCCTCTCCAGCTGAGGGACATCATTCCATGGTCACTTTCCTTCCCTTATCTTCCCAACATCACTCCCTGATTACCCCATAGACACCACAAGACATCCCTCCCCATTATGCCACTGCCAGTCCGCCATACCCTCCATACTCCTCTTCTGTACTAACTGCACCCATCATACCCTCCACACTCCTCTTCTGTACTAACTGCACCCATCATACCTTCCAAACTCCTCTTCTGTACTAACTGCACCCATCATACCCTCCGCACTCCTCTTCTGTACTAACTGCACCCATCATACCCTCCACACTCCTCTTCTGTACTAACTGCACCCATCATACCCTCCGTACTCCTCTTCTGTACTAACTGCACCCATCATACCCTCCACACTCCTCTTCTGTACTAACTGCACCCATCATACCTTCCAAACTCCTCTTCTGTACTAACTGCACCCATCATACCCTCCGCACTCCTCTTCTGTACTAACTGCACCCATCATACCCTCCACACTCCTCTTCTGTACTAACTGCACCCATCATACCCTCCGTACTCCTCTTCTGTACTAACTGCACCCATCATACCCTCCACACTCCTCTTCTGTACTAACTGCACCCATCATACCTTCCAAACTCCTCTTCTGTACTAACTGCACCCATCATACCCTCCGCACTCCTCTTCTGTACTAACTGCACCCATCATACCCTCCACACTCCTCTTCTGTACTAACTGCACCCATCATACCCTCCGCACTCCTCTTCTGTACTAACTGCACCCATCATACCCTCCGCACTCCTCTTCTGTACTAACTGCACCCATCATACCCTCCGCACTCCTCTTCTGTACTAACTGCACCCATCATACCCTCCGCACTCCTCTTCTGTACTAACTGCACCCATCATACCCTCCGCACTCCTCTTCTGTACTAACTGCACCCATCATACCCTCCGCACTCCTCTTCTGTACTAACTGCACCCATCATACCTCCTAAACTCCTCTTCTGTACTAACTGCACCCATCATACCCTCCGCACTCCTCTTCTGTACTAACTGCACCCATCATACCCTCTGCACTCCTCTTCTGTACTAACTGCACCCATCATACCCTCTGCACTCCTCTTCTGTACTAACTGCACCCATCATACCCTCCACACTCCTCTTCTGTACTAACTGCACCCATCATACCCTCCGTACTCCTCTTCTGTACTAACTGCACCCATCATACCCTCCACACTCCTCTTCTGTACTAACTGCACCCATCATACCCTCTGCACTCCTCTCCTGTACATACTGTCCCTGTCATACACTCCACACTCCTCTTCTATACATACTGCCCCCATTATACCCTAGGCACTCCTCTCCACTGACTCTAATATAAAGGGGGACTCTTGTGATTAACTCCATATGATTAGAAATTGTATTTAATCACAAAAATATATATACAGTGTATACTGCATAAAAAACAATAGCTGTGCATTGCTTTGTACAGAGGTAATGAATTTAATGTACTACAAAAAAATTATATATATATATATATATATATTGGCGTGCGCTGCTAATGTGTTCGGGTTTGGCTTGACGAAAAGGTGGCAACCCTACTCACTGTCCGCCCTCACTCCGGGACACAGCCACTGGCAAGTGACAATCCACATCTGGTGGCAGGGAATGTGGCAAGTGACACACTCGGGGGTCCCACTGATTCTGCATTATTACAATGTAATAATAGAAATAATGCGCTTCAATCATCCTGACACCATAACAACCATGGCGCCGTGATGATTGAAGTGCCAACACCAGCCATTGCCCCGACAATATGCCCGCAAAATTTTCTGCCAGTGCCCCTCCCGAGACCAGACTCTGGATCCGCCCCTGGTCAAGAGAGCATGGCACTGGGGGACAGAATGGTATGGTCATGGGGGATCAGGAGAGCTAGAGTGTCAGGAGGGCATGGCACTAGGGGGTCAGGAGGGTACAGCACTGGGGGTCAGGAGGGCATGGTACAGGAGAGTTAGGAGGGCAGGGTACTGGGGGGGTCAGGAGGGTATAGTACTGGGATGTCAGAGGGTAATGGTACTAGGGTGTCAGTACCTAGGTGACCTACTTACCTAGGTGGATGCAGCATTGATGCAATGCTGCATCTGTCCCCCAGCTTCTCTAATGCCGCGTACACACAACCATTTTTCATGACGAGAAAAATGCCATTTTTTTAATTGGTCATTAAAAACAACCGTGTGTAGGCTCCAGAGCATTTTTCTCGACTAGAAAAATGCCCATTAAAATTTAGAGAATGCTCTATTTTTTCTCGTTGTTTTTCACGTCGCGTGTAGGCTTTAGCGACAGGTAAAAAACGTGCATGCTCAGAAGCAGGTTATGAGAAGGGAAATTTGCATAATCAGCCCAAAGGATGTCACCAATCAAATGGAACTTCCTCTTTATAGTGCCGTTGTATGGCTTTGACTGTACTTGCCAGGCCTGAAAGTAGTCAAGCAAATCAGCCTGCAATACCAGATGTTCTGCTTTTATGATGGACTCTAGCCTTGTGGGAATAGCCAATTACTCCCCAGACATGAAAAAAATGTGAATGAAAGTTAATCCTGGGTTTCTCATTGAAGCTAACTGTTAAGGTAGACTAAGTTTATATTTTTACAATGAGATTAGGTTTAGTAGATTTTATCTAGATTTTCTTCATGTCTTCTTTACTTTTTATTTGGGGTTTGCTAAGTAATAAAAAAAAAGAAAAAGCCTGATTGAAGGCTGTAGGCCAGATGGGCATAGTGTAGCTGCGAGCGTCTATAGGCAGTTTAACCATTCCAAGAAGTTCAGGCGAAGAGGAAACTAGAGCAAATAATTATGTTTGTTGCACACTTTGTCAAAGCAGTTGGGCGAGTCAGGGGGTCTTTGGGGGTCAGTGATTAATGATATTGTTACAAATTTGTGGGGCCCATCTATTCTAGGGCATGGTGCTTCCACTTGGTTGGTTAATGGTGGTTCTCCGGGAGCTAGGTCCACTGGGGGGGGGGGGGTGTAAGTATGTGTAAGTTCATAACATTTTCGAGCCAGGGTGCAGCTGGGGACATGGATGATTCCAGCTAAAATTGTGCATTAAAGCGGAGTTCCGGCCACAATTTCACTTTTTACATATAAATACCCCTGTAATACACAAGCTTAATGTATTCTAGTAAAGTTAGTCTGTAAACTAAGGACCGTTTTGTTAGGTTGTTACAGCATTTAGACACTTTATAAAATAGAAATTGACTGGGGCCATCTTAAGTGTGGGCATCATGAAGCCAGACTGTATGACTTTCTGGATTTCAGCCTTGCAGATCTCGCACATGCTCAGTGCTGCACAAGCAGTGTAATAGGTTTCACATCAGGTTTCAGCACCTGTACTGTCCAAGTCACATGATTCTTCGAGACTGGGGAGTGCACAGACTCCTGGAAAGTTACACCCACTACATTCCCAGGAGTCTGTGCGGTGTAGGTTAGGAAGCTTAAGCACCTAGGTGCAGGAAGAGGGAAGATTAACTATTCTGCCTAGCAACAACACTTTGAAGGCATCTAAAAAAAAAAAAAAAAATTCTTAAAGGACTAATGACATTTTTTTTAAAACTACTGATGTAATGTTATATTTATGGGTGGAACTCCACTTTAAGGACACCCAAAGACCTATTGTTGTTGGCAATGTTAGAATTACATTGCTGAATTGTATTTATTGTTATGTTTTAATGTGATGTTATTTATTCTTTGGTTAATAAATTGGCTGCTGTGGCCATATTAAATTCACGCAATCTGTGTCTTTATCCAATGGAGTTGGAAGCACCCAGGTTGACGAATCCTTTAGTCATGTTCAGAAAAGCAAAAATACAACAGTGAGGATTTCTTGCAGAATTCAATATAATAAACTCCTGTACACCCGATCGGTTTGTTCGATGAAAACAGACCGATGGACTGTTTTCATCGGACAACCCCGATCGTGTGTGGGACCCATTGGTTTGTTTTCCATCGGTGAAAAAAAATAGAACATGTTTTGAATTTTTCCTATGGATAAAAAGATGATAGAGAAAAACGATAGTGTGTGGAAGTCCATCGGTCAAAAATCCACGCATGCTCAGAATCAAGTCGACGCATGCTCGGAATCATTGAACTTCATTTTTATCAGCACGTTGTAGAGTTTTACGGTCGGATTTTTGACTAATGGTGTGTAGGCAAGACTGATGAAAGTCAGCTTCATCATATCTGATGAAAAAATCCATCGGACTAGATTCCATCATATATCCGATCGTGTGTACGAGGCTTAAGGCTTCACTTGATAAAGTTAGAGAGTTACCTCAAGTTCAAGCCGAACCAGCATTAATTGTAGCTTGTCTCACTAAATGAGCAGCATAGGACAACAACAAACTGGTACCAAGGCAGATAAGGGTTATGTTGCCAATGGGCACTTAGGGTGGGAGAGCTAAGCCCTTAGAGTTAATGGGGAGACATGGAGGACGTGACAACCAACTTATCTACCCTTGTAGGCTCCACCTGCCCATCTGCCTACACGCAGGTGAACATACTGCTCATTAGCAGGCTTGTGGGGGTGCCATTATTTCTTAAAGGCACCCCTGAGAATTGCCAATGCAGCACATTTTCACACCACATTGCTTGGTGCAGTGTGATTTGAAAAAAGGGTTTGGGACGGCCTTCCTTGCATTTCCACAGATAGGGCAGCCCTACGCGCAGAACGCAGCCGCAGTAATGTGAGCCTTAATCCTGAAGCACTCAATCCTTATTTATTCATTCAGGATTTTTTTTTTGTAAATTTGGTGTAATATTAATTCTTATGTAATTGTAGTTTGGAAAATACATCTGCAGATTTTCAGTTCTATTAGTAATGATGATCTTTTAATGATCAATTACATACAGTAATTTTTACCTCGGCAGATGTTATGACAGCTGGCGCAGATGCTGGAGGTCTAGTAGATCCAAATAAAATATTCCAGTATTTAATGGTTTGTGCAGATATCAGGAGGGAGACAAGATAAGAGGTTCTCATTAACAAAACCTTGAGGCTTGCCGATAGAGCAGAAGGCAATGGTATTCCAGGTGGGTTAATCAAGTGAATACATGTAGAATATATAAGCCTGTTTGTTAATGCTCACAGCTTAAATTTGTGGGATCGTACAGTGGATATAAAAGGTGTTGTGTTAAAACACAGGCTTTTACCAGAACCATGTTTACTGTAAACTGCCCAAGGACCAGTGCCAAAAACAGAAGGATTGCAACACCATAGCAAAATATTTTCTGTTCTGCTTAAGAGCCGGTTCACACAGGGGCGGCACGACTTCGGGGGCGACTTGGCCAGGCGACATGAAGACGACATCTAATGCGACTTGCAAAATGACTTCTGTATAGAAGTCAATGCAGGTCGCCCCGAGTCGCCCCCGAAGTAGTACAAGAACCTTTTTCTAAGTCGGAGTGACTTGCGTCGCTCCTATTAGAATGGTTCTATTCACTAGAATGGGACGCGACTTGTCAGGCGGCTGCGTCGCCTGACGAGTTGCCCCAGTGTGAACCGGGTCTAACTTTGATGTTTTTTTTTTTTTTAAAGGGCAGGGGGCTGCTGTGAGGAGTCATAAGACTCTCTGTTGCTCATGTAACACGCTTGTTGTTTTTGGTGAAACATATACCAATGGCAGCTCTTCCAATACAATAGCTTATTATGGTTTTAGCATAGGTGTGCGCACACAGTGTGCCAGGTGTGCCCAGGCACACCCTAATCACTCTGTGCAGCACAGATTCCCTCTACTGCCCTGGCTCCCATCTTTTCCCCCGTAGCACTGCCAGCATCCCTCCTCTCCTATCGGCTGCTGCTGCTGTTTGCTTACTGGAGTTAAATTATCCTAGCACCACCAGATACTACTAATAACAAATGAGAAGAGTGTATACTGCACTGCACATGCACTTCCAGCCATGTACATGTAGGCACTACGCAGGTAGGGTGACCACATTTCAAAACTACCATTCAGGGACACCCTCCCCTCCCAAAAATCAGCTTTTGCTGTAACGAATCACAGCACAGTGATTGGACACAAGAGGCGGGATTTATGATTTCCTCCAATCACAAGCAGAGGGTAAAGCGGTAATGTGGCAGCCTTTTTTGGGGGCATCAGATTGGCCTGGGGGTGGCTGTGTCAGTTTAATTCCGGGACACTGTATTGTCCTGGAATGAATGTGCCCGGGACAGACCTGCAAAATGCGGGACTGTCCCAGGCAATCTGGGACACGTGGTCACCCTATATACAGGTGCAGTCTACTTTCTCCACTGCAGGTGGTGCCCAACTGCAGCCGCATTGCAGAGGGGAAGGAAGTCAAAAGAAATATGTTTCCTCCTCTATGATTCCCTGGGTCACTGGGGAAGCTATCCAATTGGATGCTGCCACCCCATGTGACTCTGGTAACCACCTTGGGTCAGGTAGGGTCTGTGTTAAAACCCTGGCTCCTGGGCTTGGAACACAATTCGCACATAGGTAGTGTAGGGACATCTCACCTGTTAGTGGTAGAGAGAGGTTCCAGAAGAGTAGAGAAAGGATAGGGACAAGTCATCCTTCCTGGAAACCTCTCAATTTGGGAACGGACCGGCTAGGCCGCATTCCTTTACTCAAGACAGACACTGTCGGCACATCGAAGACCTGCTCTACTACACATCGCTGTTGCATTCTGTGAGTGTTACTGGTCAGGTGCCCTTTCTGCCAGGCTTGTTGTGAATTCAATTTTAATTTAAGTTCTGTTTTCTGTAACTGAGCTCTGAGTGTTTACTGCCACCACACCACCCTGCACCTCCTCACATACACCATACCTACCAACATTTTGAGATGGGAATGAGGGACGCCTACTAGCACACATATGTAGGCATAGGACACACACCCCTGCCAGACCCCCTTAAAGGAGAATTAACAAAAAAAAAAAAAAGATTAATTAAAACCACAAGGACTTTTTTTCCCACTACTATTCTTTTATATTGGCTTTTAAAATGTACAAATGCAGCAATTTAGAAATCAGATGAAAGGTTTAGCACTGGGAAACATTTTTTGAAAGATAAAAAGTGCATTTTATATACAACTATATAGATCAGACCAAAATGAAGGACAAATGAGGAGGAATGAGGGACAGAGGGACATTGCTCCAAATCAGGGACAGTTGGGAACTATGCATACACAAAGAACAAAATATTGCCAGAAGAAAAGGTAGGAGATTTACTGGCAGAAGAGACTTACAAAGACCATAACAAACATCTACTTTATGTTTAGTTTCCCTTTAAGATACATACTGTAGGAGTGTAGGTGGCCTCAAGTGGAGCCCCTGATATCACCAAAGGGGCACAAGTAATTTTCAATTAATGTAATGCTACAGAAAGCTGCCAGAGCTGCAACAAGAGATGGTCAGAGACTACAGGCATGCTACAGTACAAGCAATGGTCAGAGGCTACAGACATGCTGCAGCACATGGTCAGAGACTTTGAAAATCCTATAGGAGACAGTCAAAGACATATTACATGAGATTGCTTTGCTAGAGATCGCTGCTTTTACAACCCCTTTACATATCAATATTTCCACAATTGTGCTCTCTGCAGCCCACTTAGCAATCTCAGCAATATCCTTTATAAAAGATCAGAGGGTAAAACAAATAAAAAATAAAAAGAGATGCACAGCACAGATAAATAACATAGTGTGAAGGAAATATACTAAGGGCCAGATCCACATAGCGAGTACGCCGGCGTATCTACTGATACGCCGGCTTACTTTCAAATTACCCGCGTCGTATCTTTAGTTTGAATCCCCAACCAAGATACGACGGCTTCTGGGTTCGATCCGATTCGTACGCCTTCGGATCGTAGGTGCAATACTTCGGCGCCCGCTGGGTGGAGTTTGCGTCGTTTTCCGCGTTGGGTATGCAAATTCGCTTTTTCCGACGATCCACGAACGTACACACGGCCTTCGCATTCTCTTACGTCATCTCTAGTCGGCTTTTTCTGGCGTATAGTTAAAGCTGCTATTTTGCGGCGTATAGATAGACTTTCTAATGTTAAAGTATGGCCGTCGTTCCCGCTTCGAAATTTGAATTTTTTTTTTTTAGCGTAAGTCGTCCGTGAATAGGGATGGACGTAAGGCACGTCCAAGTTCAAAAAATGACGTCGTTGCGACGTCATTTCGCGCAAAGCACGGCGGGAAATTTCTAAACAGAGCATGCGCAGTTCAATCGGCGCGGGGATGCGCTTCATTTAAATGAATCACGCCCCCTACCCGCTGATTTGAATTCCGCCGCCAGAAATACACTACGCCGCTGTAACTTACGGCGCAAAATCTTTGAGGATTTGAAAGTACGCCAGGTAAGGTACGGCGGCGTAGCGTATCTCTGATACGCGGCGCAAGTGTAAATGTCTGTGGATCTGGCCCTAAGCCATTTAACTACTAGAAGCCAGTCTGAAGAATATTTTTCCTTCACTGGCTTGAAAACACAGATTGCTGTCTACAGTGGGCACAAGGTCACACAATAAGTGCCAAAGGCCGCATGTACCCCTTTAGCCTCAGGTTGCGCACAAGGGATTTACACAAATATAAGAATAAGAATAGGGACTAAATATTGTATAATATTCTGCTCAGAACAAAAAGGGAATTCCTTAGCATTCTCTGGTAGAACAAAGAAAAAGACACATAAAACTGATAAAGTTGAAAGAAAAAACATATTTCGGAATAGTTATTTGGGCATAGCGAAAATAAGATAATTCAACATAACCAGCTGAGGAAATTCAAGCTAGAAGGTCAAGATGCACATTAACTGCATAATACATTTTTGTAAATATTTGTCTCCAAAACTTCAGGCGGGTATAAAAGCACAAATTAATCTTATCTGTTCATTAAAAAATCATTATATATGCTTTTATACTAGCGTAAACACCTGAATCTGACATTAAATTAGCCTCTGGCAATCAAGGCTGTGTTTTAGCATCATTCAGGTGTACATAAATGATAACACCCTTTGATGGGGCAGCTGTACAAGCTCTGCCCCAGACAGGGTTGTCGCCGTTTCTTCCAGTCAAACCCAAACTCTTTAGCGGCGCACGGGAAAATATTTTTTATAGTATAAACTATACATATATTTTGCTATTAACCATTTACCGCCCGCCCTATAACAAAAAGACGTCGGCAAAGCGGGGGCGCGCATAGCGGGGATCGTTGTTGCAGGGTGTAAGTCTGATCACGATGTAAACAAGAAGTCGGTTATCGGCTTTTCTCACTTGCGTCTGTTAGACGCGAGTAGAGGAGAGCCGATCGGCTGCCCCTCTGACAGGGGGGGTTTGTGCCGATCGATTATCAGCACAGCCCCGCGAGGATGCCCATACTAGACCACCAGGGATGCCACTAGACCACCAGGAATGCCACCAGACCACCAGGGATGCCCACCACCAGGTATGCCACCCTAGACCACCAGGGATGCCAATCAGTGCCCACAATGGATGCCAATCAGTGCCCACAATTGGCATCACTGATTGGCAGGCATTGTTGTTTGGCACTGATTGGCATCCATAAGTACAATACAGTACATCCGTGCCACCTATCAGTGCCCATCTATGCCCATCCTTGCCACCTATCAGTGCCCATCCATGCCGCCTATCTGTGCCCATCCCTGTCTCCTATCCTTGCCCATCCGTGCTGCCTATATGTGCCCATCCATGCCGCCTATCAGTGCCCACCCGTGCCGCCTATCAGTGCCCATCCGTGCCGCCTATCAGGCCCCTATCAGTGCTGCATATTAGTGCCCATCAATTCCACCTCATCAGTGCCACCTCATCAGTGCCCATCAGTGCCACCTTATTAGTGCCCGTCAGTGCAGCCCCATCAGTGCCCATCAGTGAAGGAGAAAACGTACTTATTTACAAAGTTTTGTAACGGAAACAAAAAAAAAGCATTTGTTTTTCAAAATTTTCGGTCTTTTTAAAAAAAAAAAATTTCAGAAAATAAAAATCCCAGAGGTGATCAAATACCACCAAAACAAAGCTCTATTTGTGGGAACAAAATGATACAAATTTAGTTTGGGTACAGTGTTGCATGACCACGCAATTGTCATTCAAAGTGCAACAGCGCTGAAAGCTAAAAATTGGTCTGGGCAGGAAGGTGTATAAGTGCCCTGTATGGAAGTGGTTAAATAACATTTCTAATCATATGAAGTTAATAACAAGAGTCCCCCTTCACATCAGAGTCCACAGAGTTCCCCTTTTACATCTGAGCTTGCAGAGTTCCCTTTCACTGTAAGGGGGGACTCGATGTAAGGGAGAACTCTGGGGCCTCTAACATAAGACATGCTCTGGGAACCCTGAATTAAGGAGGAACACTGAGAACTCTGATGTATGGAGAAGACTCTGATTAAAGGGGAAACATTGTGGCCTCTGGTGTAAAGGGTAACCCTGATGTAACCTCTGAGAACCCTGATTTGACCTAGTGTACTTACTCAGAGGCAGGAGAGAAAAGACTTCATTCACAGACAGGGATGGAGTTAACCTTGCTCACCCCTTGGCAGTCAGCACCTCTCATCCAGATGTATCTGAGGTTGCTGGACTTTAACTCTCCGGACCCAACTTTCCTTTTAGGAGGCACAGCCCCAGGGATTGGAGTGTCTGCAGACACAAAGGGGTAGAAACCTGCTGGGAACTTGCTGGGAAGCCAAAGTCCAGTCTAAATAATGTGTCCGGGTTTCAGGCAGTCTGAACCCGGACGCCTGATTCCAAACCCGAACTGTCCGGGTGAATCCTGGACAGGTGGCAACCCTAGCCCCAGAAAATATCATTTATGGATAAAAACTAGTGCTAGAGTGCACTACTGGATACTGGATAAGCTCTCAGTTATAGAAATGAGGTGAAGTGACAGTTTTAATTTTCCTGAATTTTTGGTGAAATTTTGCCATTATGGTCAATGTGGAAGTTCAAAAGGCATTGTTTGTTCTTTCGCTAATTCTTTATTTAACCACTTGCCGACTGCCGCACACACATATACGTCGGCAGAATGGCACAGGGAGGCAAATGGGCGTACAAGTACGTCCTTTTGAATTTGCCGCCGGTGGTCTGCTATCGTGTCACGGAGCGGCAGAACGGGGAGATGCCTATGTAAAAAAGACATTTCCCTGTTCTGCCTAGTGACATGTTGGGGATCTACTGTTCCCTGTCATTGGGAGCAGTGATCACTGTCATGTCAGTGGTAGGCCACCCCCCTCACAGTTAGAATCACTCCCTAGGACACACTTAACCCCTTGATAGCTCCCTAGTGTTTAACACCATAACCTGCCAGTGTCATTTACACAGTAATCAGTGCATTTTTATAGAACTGATTGGTGTATAAATGACAATGGTCCGAAAATAGTGTCAAAAGTGTCTGATGTGTCCGGCATAATGTCGCAGTCACGGAAAAAATTGCAGATTGCCGCCATTACTAATAAAAAATAATTAACTAAAAAAATGCCGTAAATCTATCCCCTATTTTCTAGACACTATGGCCCCGATTCACAAAGCACTTACACCGACGTATCTCGAGATACGCCGCGTAAGTGTAAATATGCGCTGCCGTTCCATGCGCCGTGCCCACAAACTGAGATACGCCTAAAAATAGGCTTTATCTGTCCAACGTAACTTGCCTTTGCCGGCGTATCGTGGGTGCATATTTACGCTGGACGCATCTGGCGCTCCCATTGATTTCCTGTTCAAATATGGAAATGAGGGAGACTCAGGCCATCATTTGCATGGGGTCACGCCTCATTTGCATTGCTCACGCCCACTTCCACTTACGACGACTTACGCCTAAGAAACCCAGTGCAGATTTGGTGGCAAGTGCTTTGTGAATTCGGTGCTTGCTTCTCTGCGCTACGTCGGCGTAGCGTATATGAGATACGCTACGGCGGCATAAATATGTGCCGATGTCTGTGAATCCGGGCCTATAACTTTTGCGCAAACCAATCAATATATACTTATTATGATTTTTTTTTTACCAAAAATATGTAGAAAAATATACATATCGGCCTAAACTGAGAAAGAATTTTTTTTTATATATATTTTTGGGGGATATTTATTATAGCAAAAAGTAAAAAATATAGCTTTTTTTAAAATTGGCACACGTTTTTTGTTTATAGCGCAAAAAATAAAATCCTCAGAGGTGATCAAACACCACCAAAAGAAATCTCTATTTGTGGGAAAAAAAGGACGTCAATTTTGTTTGGGTACAGCGTCGCACAACCGCGCAATTGTCAGTTAAAGAGACGCAGTGCCGTATCACAAAAAGTGCTCAGGTTGGGAAGGGGGTAAATTCTTCTGGGGCTGACGTGGTTAATGTATGCGGCATTTAATGAATGACAAGTAAACCTACAGGTACAATATGATACAATGTCAGACCATAAATAGTACAATAAAATGCATAGTTTTAAAAGGTGAAATGGGCTTTAAAATGCTTCCCAACGTGTATGTATTTGTAAAAGGGCTCCATGAATGGTGTTTATGGGCATGCAAGAGTTTAGGGACATGAGCATCTTATACAAAGTTCTACATTGAAGGAATAATATCAACCTTTAATAAATCCGGTGGATAAGAGGGGGGAGGCGAAGGACTGCACCACATTTTTAGGTGCCGTAAAATAAATGGCTTTTCAAATTTGCGTTGTGCAATTTGTAATTTTACTAGAGCATTTTAAAAACACTTTTCAATGCGATTCAAAATGCTTAGGTGTGAATGCAGCCTAAAAAGAAAACAAATGCAGCCACCACATTTAATAAATGATAAGCCACAATATATAACATTTTTGGTTTTGGGTTTAATACCACTTTAATTCTTCCATTCCACATCAACATATTAAACCAAAAAAAAAAAAAAAAGACTGTGGCCCGGATTCACGTAGAAGCGTGCATCTTTGTGCGGGCGTAACGTATCCTATTTACGTTACGCCTCCGCAACTTTTACAGGCAAGTGCAGTATTTTCAAACCAAAGTTGAGGCGGCGTAGCGTAAATAGGCCGGCGTAAGCCTGCCTAATTCAAATGTGGAAGATGTGGGCGTGTGTTATGTAAATTTAATGTGACCCCACGTAAATGATGCTTTTTACGAACGGCGCATGCGCCGTCCGTGAAAGTATCCCAGTGCGCATGCTCCAAAATAACCCGCAAGAAGCCAATGCTTTCGACGTGAACGTAAATGACGCAAAGCCCTATTCGCGAACGACTTACGCAAACGACGTAAAACGTGAAAAATTCGACGCTGTTCCGACGTCCATACTTAACATTGGTACGCCTCATCTACGCCTCATATAGCAGGGGTAACTTTACGCCGGGAAAAGCCTAACGTAAACGGTGTATCTGTAATGCGACGGACGGGTGTACATTCGTGAATTGGCGTATCTAGCTGATTTACATATTTCTAGGTGTAAATCAGCGTACACGCCCCTAGCGGCCAGCGTAAATATGCAGTTAAGATACGACGCTGGTCGTATCTTAGTGAGATTTTGGCGTATCTGATTCTTTGAATCGTATCTCCTACGAGAATCTGGGCCTTTAACTTCCTTCATGCACAAGACTTATCACATTTTTCAGGTAAATAATAAAAATATTCCCTTCTGTACCTGTTTTGTGTACCCTATATTTTTCCAGAAAATAAATAAAAACAATTATGTTAAAAAAAAGGGGATGATGTTCTCTTATTGGCTCCCTTTTTCTCTGTTTACTATACGATGAATAGTGTTGTTATAAGGCTCCATTCACATTCATTTTGGAGGCACGTGGCAATCGCTCCACAACACGTGACGTGCATTTGGTTGACCCAAACCTGATACGATTCTGCCGAGATTGTTGCACGACAGGATTACATGGCAATCGCTGCAAATCGCGCCTTTAAAAATCATGCAGGTTAAGGAGCTTCTTTTCGAGCGTCAAATGCGCTTTGAAGCAATTAGGCTGACCCTATGCGACAAGCAAAATCGCATGGAAATCGCCCAAACAAAAATCGCAAGGGGGAACACTTGTTCCTGCTATGCTAAAGTGTGAATGCAGCCTAAAATCTTGGCACCTGATGACATCTTAAGCTCCTTGCATATCCTGTACAATTATCTATTTCTGTGGACTGCAAAATGCCTCCAAGAGGGGGAGTTGTTCTGTAGTCCTGTCCTAGGAAGACAAAGCTGCTCCTCCACAGGGCCACTACTGTGATTTAGTGTTAGAAAAGGAAAAATGTTACTGTCAGAATCCATACCTCCCAACTTTTTGAGATGGGAATGAGAGACACCTATCAGCAAAAGTATGCAGACATAGGACACACCCCTTTGTCACGCCCCTTAACCACTTAAGCCCCGGACCAAAATGCAGATAAAGGACCAGGCCCCTTCTTGCGATTCGGGACTGCGTCGATTTAACTGACAATTGCGCGGTCGTACAACGTGGCTCCCAAACAAAATTGGCGTCCTTTTTCCCCCACAAATAGAGCTTTCTTTTGGTGGTATTTGATCACCTCTGCGGTTTTTATTTTTTGTGCTATAAACAAAAATAGAGCGACAATTTTGGAAAAAAAACAATATTTTTTACATTTTGCTATAATAAATATCCCCCAAAAATATATAAAAAATATATTTTTTTCCTCAGTTTAGGCCGATACGTATTCTTCTACATATTTTTGGTTAAAAAAAAAATCGCAATAAGCGTTTATCGGTTGGTTTGTGCAAAATTTATAGCGTTTACAAAATAGGGGATAGTTTTATTGCATTTTTATTAATTATTTATTTTTTACTACTAATGGCGGCGATCAGCGATTTTTTTCGTGACTGCGACATTATGGCGGACACTTCGCACAATTTTGACACATTTTTGGGACCATTGTAATTTTCACAGAAAAAAATGCATTGTTTATTGTGGAAATGACAGTTGCAGTTTGGGAGTTAACCACAGGGGGCACTGAAGGGGTTATGTTTCACCTAGTGTATGTTTACAACTGTAGGGGGGGTGTGGCTGTAGGAGTGACGTCATCGATTGTGTCTCCCTATAAAGGGGATGACACGATTGATGCAGCCGCCACAGTGAAGCACGGGGAAGCCGTGTTTACACGCGGCTCTCCCTGTTCTTCAGCTCCGGGGACCGATCGCGGGACCCCAGCGGCGATCGGGTCCGCGGGTACCGCGGTCCCGGAGCTTCGGACCGGCTCGCCCACGGCTGGGTAGATGTACAGGACGTGCCGGTATGTCCATCTGCCCAGCCGTGCCATTCTGTGGATGTATATATACAGGCGGCGGTCCTTAAGTGGTTAAAGGAGAATTGTACAAAAAAATAAGATTGGTTAAACCCACAAGTGCTTTTTTTTACCACTGCTATTCCTTTATATTGGCTTTTGGAATTTACAAATGCAGCAATTTAGAAATTGAATGAAAGGTTTAGCGCTGGAAAACAATTTTTGATAGATAAAAGGTGCATTTTATATACACATCTATATAGATCAGACCAAAGGGACAAATGAGGAGGAATGAGGGACAGAGGGACATTCCTCCAAATCAGGGACAGTTGGGAGCTATGAGAATCTCCGGGAGGAATATAAAGGGGAAATGCCTTAAAAAAAGAAAACAAATGCAGCCACTATACAGTATCTAAGGACTGGCGATGCAATATTTTACATTTGTTCTTGGATTTAGATGTGCTAAAGTTTAGGTATGGCAATTTTTACATAGTAGCATTGGTTCAGCTTGGATCAATAAAAATGTATATCTGCCATAACTGTGGGATCCTGCCTGGAAGCTGGAAATCACTGTACACTGTACTGTATACATCCGCGGCGCTACTACAGTGATTGCTGCTAAGTTCTGCATCTGGTGCTGCCCTGCTGTTTACTGAACACAGGAGGTCACACGCTTGGAAAGGGAACCATTGCTTGGGAGATTGCTTTTAATTTTCTCGATGAATGCAGTGTTCTCTGATTGGATGGAGTGGAGATTTTAGCATTACCGCTCAACCTCTCCACCTCATCCAATCTGAGAATGCATTGCATTCATTGAAAAAATGCCAAGTGTGTCCTAAATGGTATTTGTGTCAAGTGAGCAGCCCCTCCTGTATTTACAATGTAGCAGGAAAGCCACTCAGCACGGGACCCAGAAGCTAGCAGAAATTACTGTAGTAGTGGCGCCTACTTCAATGATTTCCAGCTTCCACAGGGCTCCCACAGACAGGTATGGCACCAATGTAAAAATTGCCATATCTAAGATTCAAGGTTACAGAAGCAGCTTTTAATTATCCCAGATCTGCCAAAAAATGTCTCATTAGTCTAATTGTTTTACATTTTTTTATTAGAAAGAAAAGCAGACAGTAAAAAAAAACACATTTAAAGTTACACAACACAATTGGCAAAGCAAATACACAAGAAAAGAAAAAAAAAACACAAATACAAAAGACAAATTAGATTAATAAAACTACCCTAAATACACCCCTCCCCCCACACCATCTAAATAATTAAATTAAATATTTTTCCCATGCAAATTTTGCCTAAGCAACTCAATAAATAAAATTTCTTTAAACTTAAAGTCAGTTTCTTCAAGATCTTCTGCTCATCCTTAAGCCGGCCATAGAGGGTTCGAATTTTGGCTGGTTCAGCGGGGCCCAGTGTCCAAACAATAATACATTTTAAAGGCTTGGTGCTGTTCCCCTAAAAAGCACCAGTATACAGTATATATGTAGTTCTAAAAAAAAGCTGAGTTATCATTAATATATATTTTTTAAATGTGTGTGTATATATATATATATATATATATATATATATATATATATATATATATATATATATATATACACACAGTGCCTTGCGAAAGTATTCGGCCCCCTTGAACTTTGCGACCTTTTGCCACATTTCAGGCTTCAAACATAAAGATATAAAACTGTCATTTTTTTTGAAGAATCAACAATCATGAAGTGGAATGAAATTTATTGGATATTTCAAACTTTTTTAACATATAAAAAACTGAAAAATTGGGCGTGCAAAATTATTCAGCCCCCTTAAGTTAATACTTTGTAGCGCCACCTTTTGCTGCGATTACAGCTGTAAGTCGCTTGGGGTATGTCTCTATCAGTTTTGCACATCGAGAGACTGAAATTTTTGCCCATTCCTCCTTGCAAAACAGCTCGAGCTCAGTGAGGTTGGATGGAGAGCGTTTGTGAACAGCAGTTTTCAGTTCTTTCCACAGATTCTCGATTGGATTCAGGTCTGGACTTTGACTTGGCCATTCTAACACCTGGATATGTTTATTTATGAACCATTCCATTGTAGATTTTGCTTTATGTTTTGGATCATTGTCTTGTTGGAAGACAAATCTCCGTCCCAGTCCACTTCATGATTGTTGATTCTTTTGCAGACTCCATCAGGTTTTCTTCCAGAATGGTCCTGTATTTGGCTCCATCCATCTTCCCATCAATTTTAACCATCTTCCCTGTCCCTGCTGAAGAAAAGCAGGCCCAAACCATGATGCTGCCACCACCATGTTTGACAGTGGGGATGGTGTGTTCAGGGTGATGAGCTGTGTTGCTTTTACGCCAGACATAACGTTTTGCATTGTTGCCAAAAAGTTTGATTTTGGTTTCATCTGACCAGAGCACCTTCTTCCACATGTTTGGTGTGTCTCCCAGGTGGCTTGTGGCAAACTTTAAACAACACTTTTTATGGATATCTTTAAGAAATGGCTTTCTTCTTGCCACTCTTCCATAAAGGCCAGATTTGTGCAGTATACGACTGATTATTGTCCTATGGACAGAGTCTCCCACCTCAGCTGTAGATCTCTGCAGTTCATCCAGAGTGATCATGGGCCTCTTGGCTGCATCTCTGATCAGTCTTTTCCTTGTATGAGCTGAAAGTTTAGAGGGACGGCCAGATCTTCGTAGATTTGCAGTGGTCTGATACTCCTTCCATTTCAATATTATCACTTGCACAGTGCTCCTTGGGATGTTTAAAGCTTGGGAAATCTTTTTGTATCCAAATCCAGCTTTAAACTTCTCCACAACAGTATCTCGGACCTACCTGGTGTGTTCCTTGTTCTTCATGATGCTCTCTGCGCTTTAAACGGACCTCTGAGACTATCACAGTGCAGGTGCATTTATACGGAGACTTGATTACACACAGGTGGATTCTATTTATCATCATTAGTCATTTAGGTCAACATTGGATCATTCAGAGATCCTCACTGAACTTCTGGAGAGAGTTTGCTGCACTGAAAGTAAAGGGGCTGAATAATTTTGCACGCCCAATTTTTCAGTTTTTTATTTGTTAAAAAAAATTGAAATATCCAATAAATTTCGTTCCACTTCATGATTGTGTCCCACTTGTTGTTGATTCTTCAAAAAAAAAAATATATATATCTTTATGTTTGAAGCCTGAAATATGGCAAAAAGTCGCAAAGTTCAAGGGGGCCGAATACTTTCGCAGGGCACTGTATATATATATATATATATATATATATATATATATATATATATATATATATATATATATACACAGTAAATGGGCGTGTATACTATATATTAATATAGATAGGTAGCTGCGCCAACCCTAATCTGTAGTTATATAATACTCAAACAAATATAACATAAATTATAAATTACATTGTGATAAATTATTATCGTGATTCAAACAAAAAACTTGACAAAAAATTTGACATAAAAAATGTATATCCCATGTGTCCAAATATACATTTGTGTTTGAGCAATCCAAAGCTTGTGATTCACCACCACCTTGCAAAGTTTGCACTCACCAGAAAGCAGTGATCAATAATCCTCAACAATGCCTGGTTCAGTATGTTCTCTGTTAAGATGCACCAAAGGTTTTCCCAGTGAATGTAATAATACCTGTTCCATATATCTCCACCATTAAGTATTCCTTGATTCTCATGCAAAACAAATGGCCATCATTGCGCAATATTCCTTACTTTATTTTAAATAAAAAAGACTTAAAGGGGTTGTTTCACCTTAATGTTTTTTCAACTTAATGCATCCTATGCATCCTATCTTTGTCCTCACTTGACCACATTAGAGTGATCCTTTTGAAAAGATCTGTATAAAACTAATTTTAATGAAATTTAAATTAGCAAGACCTTTTAAGCAATTCAATGTTCAAAAGTACAGCAATAGAAAAGAAAAAGGTGGGGTGCTATATTTTCATGCTTGGATGGTTCACCTAGATATACTGTATAATAACAGAACAAATGAACAGTAAAACCTTGGATTGCGAGCATAATTTGTTCCAGAAACATGCTTGTAATCCAAAGCACTTGTATATCACAGCAAATTTCCCCATAAGAAATAATGGAAGCTCAAATTATTTGTTCCACAACCATTTGTTTATAGGTCCTTTCAGTTTATAGTCCATATAAAAAGATTAAAGCAATGTGATAGGCTGTGTAACCACAAAATGTCCATCCACAAATAGAAGCCTCCACGGGGATTAGAAGCAAAATCCAGGAGGAGCTACAGAGAGAAGAGAGACACCTCAATGTGTAGCAATATGTTGCTAAATGTTGTACCTTCATTAAATGTAACCATATTGCTACACTAAGGCTCCTCTCTTCTCTTTTATACTCAGTTGTGACATAACGCTACTTGTATAAAAAGTCAACAGTTATTTAAAAATGTTGTTTGTCTTGCAAAATGCTCTTAAACCAAGGTTTTACTGTATACATATATTCTTTAAATGTTAATTGTTCAGGTAAGACAGGAGCTTTCCTTTAAAGTGTAACTCTACTTTTGTTGAGAAAAAAACATTCCCCTCTGGGTGATCTATGTACAATACAAGGATTTTAACCACTTGAGACCCGCGCTATTGACAAAAGACATCAACAGCGCAGCTCTCAAGTGCCAAGTGGACGTCTTTGGACGTCTTTTAAAGTGCATTACCCGCGCGCGCCTCTGGGGGGTGCGCAGCGGGTAAACACTGTCCCGGCGCATCGCTGAGGAGCCAATGCGTGTACCTGGCGGCCGTGATGTCCGCCGGGTACACGCGATCGTCGGTAACACAGCAGGGACATGGAGCTCTGTGTGTAAACACAGAGCTCCACGTGCTGTCAGAGGAGAGGAGACCGATCTGTGTCCCTTGTACATAGGGACACAGCATCGGTCACCTCCCCCAGTCACCCCCCTGCCCCCACACAGTTAGAGCACAGGATACACATTTAACCCCTTCCTCACCCCCTAGTTTTAACCCTTTCCCTGCCAGTCACATTTATACAGTAATTAGTGCATTTTTATAGCACTGATCGCTGTATAAATGTGAATGGTCCCAAAATTGTGTCAAAAGTGTCCGATACGTCCGCCGCAATATCGCAGTCCCAATAAAAATCGCAGATCGCCGCCATTACTAGTAAAAAAAAAAAATCATTAAAAAAAAATCATAATTCTGTTCCCCATTTTGTAGGTGCTATAACTTTTGCGCAAACCAGTCGCTTATTGCGATTTTTTTTTTTTTTACAAAAATACGTCGAAAAATACGTATCGGCCTTAACTGAGAAAAAAAATATATATATTTTTTTTAAATTGGGATATTTATTATAGCAACAAGTAAAAAATATATATATTTTTTAAATTGTCGCTCTTTTTTTGTTTATATCGCAAAAAATAAAAAACGCAGAGGTGATCAAATACCACCAAAATAAAGCTCTATTTGTGGGGAAAAAAGGACGCCAATTTTGCTTGGGAGCCACATCGCACGACCACGCAAATGTCAGTTAAAGCGACGCAGTGCCGGAAGCTGAAATTTCGCCTGGGCACGAAGGGGGTTTATGTGCCCAGTAAGCAAGTGGTTAACAAACTTTGCTGCAGATTCCTAACTTTTGTTATTGTGAAGAAATCCCTGTGTGATTGTCTGTATCCATGTGGTAAAGTGAATCTAATGGGAGTGGTGTCATAATTATCTATCAGCTGCAGTAGCTGCAGAGCACTAATGAGGAAAGCTGCTGGGCCTGCATCCCTTAAGACCCCTTTCACACTGGGGCTTTTTAAGGTGCTTTGGCGTTAAAATAAGTGCATGTAAAGCGCCTGAAAGAAGCCTCATCTGCAATCCCAATGTGAAAGCCTGAGTGCTTTCAGAGCTCTTTCACACTGCCAGCGGCCAAAAAACGCTGATAAAGCTCCGCTAAGACTCCTTCTACACTGGGCGTTTTTCAGGCGCTTTGGCATTAAAAAAAAAAGCGCCTCAATAAGAAGGGGCGCTTAGGAGCGGTGTATTCAACGCTCCTAAAGCGCTACAAAGAAGCTTCTTGCAAGACTTTTTTTGACCCTCTGCCAGCACAGCGCCTCAGTGTGAAAGCACTCTGGCTTTCACATTGGGATTGCAGATGAGGCTTCTTTCAGGTGCTTTACAGGCGTTTTTCTTAACGCTGAGACCCCTTTCACACTGGGGCGTTTTTTTTAGGCGCTTTAGTGTGAAAGCACTCGGGCTTTCACATTGGGATTGCAGATGAAGCTTCTTTCAGGTGCTGTACAGGCGCTTTTTTTAACGCTAAAGCGCCTGAAAAACGCCCCAGTGTGAAAGGGGTCTTAGACGTGTTCCTATTGGAAATATCTTACCAAAAATGACATTTGTGTTGCAGGGGATGCCTGAAATCTGACTTAGACCAGGTTTACACTGAGGCACTTTTCAGGCACTTTCATGCCAAAAACTGCGCCTAAAAAGCTCACGAAATCATATTTCCGTTAAAATCAATGAATGCTATCACACTGGGGCAGTGTGCTGGCAAGGCTGTGAAAAACTCCCCTCTCCATTGAAATGAATGGAAAGCTCGTCAAAAGCACTTGAAAAGCGCTTCAAAATCAATCAGTGTTTTTACTGGCAGTTTAGAAGCTCCTCAGTGTGAAAGTGGCCTTAGTGCAGACTTCTGGGAAAATCAGTGAGCCAATCACACAAGCAGAGAATTATGTTTCTGGGGGGCGTTCTGTACACAAAATACCTCCAGGTAGCCATATTCCATTGCATTTTCAGAAAATGACAGCGGCTGCAGTTTGAAAAGGAAAGGTAATTTTTAATAACATTAAATTACAATATGACTTGTATACGCTATATTATTTTTTCTTTATTTGCTTTTTCCCCACGAATATGGAGTTAACCTTTAAATCAGAACTCCCTTTAGGGAAGAGATAAAATAATAAAACAACCTTTGCTGCCATGCTCACTTTTATTTAGGCTGTCCCCCGCAGTACTTCTTTTCCACCACAAGATGCCCTCAGTCTTCCAGGTTGAATAAAGAGCAACATCATTCAGGCCTCTTTCTCTGAGCCAAGGATGTTATGTACCCTCCCCAGCCTGCAACTGGACAGTGAAGGAGAAGCAGCACAGGGGTGACCTGAACTCTCTGTCACTTTAATTTCCCTTATATCAGCAGGCTCCTTGTCAGCACATGAAATTATTTGTTTCTTGTGCTGTTTTTTCCCTCTCACACTCTGAGCTCTGCTGTATCAGAACTGCAGTAGGCTAATACCAAGTAAAATGTAGGCACTTATAGGTAGATTCACACACATTGGCCTAACTTTAGGGCGGCCTAGCCTAGCCTTTTTAGGCTACACCGCCGTAAATTAGTTAGGCTAGTAGTGATTCACAAACCACTTACCTGCTAATCTACGGCGGTGTAGCCTAAAACGAGCGGGCGTAAGGGCGCCTAATTCAAATGACTTGGAGGCGTGTTGTATGGAAATGAGGCTTGACATCACGTTTTTTGACGTTTTTTGACACTGCGCATGCGCCGGGCGACTACATTTCCCAGTGCGCATTGCGGCTAAGTAGGCCGTACGGGCCTATTGATTTCGACGTGTACGTAAACAACGTAAATCCCGATTCGTGAACGACTTGCGCAAACGACGTAAAAAATTCGAACATCGCGGCGGGAACGGCGGCCATACTTAACATTGTTATTCCACCTCATAGGTGGAATAACTTTAGGCGGCCTATCCCTTACGGAAACGACGTAATGCGACGGTGTAGGCCTGGCGTACGTTCGTGAATCGGCGTATCCCCTCATTTACATAATCTACGCCGGCCGCAATGGAAGCGCCATCTAGCGGACAACAGAAACATTGCAAGCTAAGATAGAACGGCGCAAGCCGGCCTATCTTAGCTTTGTTTAAGTGTATCTCTGTTTGAGAATACACTTAAACAAACGCCAGCGTAGATTCAGAGTTAGGTCGGCTTATCTACTGATAAGCCGGCCTAACTCTTTGTGAATCTACCTATTACACTGCTTACATTTAAAAGATGCATTTATTATATATAATATTTAATGAAGAATATGTATTTCTATTTGCCTTGCATTCAGCTTTAAGTAAAAGGCGTCATGCACTTTAGAGTAAAAACATAAATACACCACTAGACAGTAGATTAATCCGTCATCTTTAAATTTAGCTCAGACATCCAGCGAGATGAATGACATTGGAGATGACAGTAAGGAGATCCTGATCTCAATCCCAAGGAAACACTCCAGTATTTGCTACTAAAATATGGATAGTGAGTCATGCTACTAAAAAGCAAATAAAAAAAAAAAATCTAAAAAATCATTTTGCGAAGCTAAAGATGGAGAGTCTTCCGATGTTGCAGCGCCTGTGCCGAGCACACAGTGATCTCATACATCCACACAGTTGCTATGTTGTGGTTGATTTATAGGCTGACATCTTATTGTTCCGGAAACATAACCTTGAGCTCTGCAAACTTCACGCAGCCTAATGTACTAAATGTACTGATTTGTGCAAAATTCTAAATGCAAGAACATACAGCATCAACTGTACCCAATGACCTTTAGCCCCAGAAAAGTTTTTCATGACTCTGTAACAAAGAAGTGAACATTTTTTTTTTAAATGACAGTTCCAACTGGTGAACTAAAACCTGCATACAGTAGATAAAAACATTAACTGCATGACATTTAGTTTGCTTAAAGTATATATAAACCCTCACCTTGTAAAACAATCTATTCAGTTCAAAATAGAAATAAAAGGCAACACATTTGTGTATAGATATAAGAAAATATAATAAATACCTTTTTTCCCTTTTTCATAAGTGATCACTAAGGATGACCTCAGGCGTGTTCGCAACTCCACGTGCCCACGCCCCCGCCCACCAGGAAGCTGACACTCTGCAGCGCTAATCATTGGTAGTGAGACATTTCCCAATCTGTGTGGCCATGGATCGGTGAAATGACTCACTGCCTATGATTAGCACTGCGGACTGTAAGCTTCCTGGTGGGCGCGGGGACGGGCACGTGGAGCTCATCCTTAGTGATCACAGTAACTCTGTTCCCTCTGTTCTCAGCTGCATAAGAGTTGGGGGAGTAGAAACAGCAGCACACTGATCTTCCCAGTGAAAGGGTGTGAAGGGGGTGTGTGTCAGGACAAGTCTATTTATTGGAGGAGGGCACACTGAGTTCCCAGAACAGCTAGAGAACTTTCCACACTGTACACCAATGCAGTTCTTTAATACGGTAGGAACTGGCAGGAACACCAGGTACAGTGCTGTTAAAAAGTATTTTCCCCCTGCCTGTTTTTTTTTTATTTCATTTTTTTTTGCATATTTGCCACACTTAGGCCGCATACACACAGTCGTTCCAAACCGATGAGAATGGACCGAAGTTCAGTTTCGTCGGTCCAAACCGACCGCGTGTATGGCCCATCGGTCTGTTGTCCTTCGGTCCAAAATTTTAAAACATGCTTTAAAATCGAACCAATGGACCGCTGACCGATCGGTCCAAACCGATGGTTAATACAGAAAAGCATCGGTTCAAAACCCGCGCATGCTCAGAATCAAGTCGACACATGCTTGGAAGCATTGAACTTCCTTTTTTTCAGCACGTCGTGTGTTTTACATCACCGCGTTCTGACCCGATCGGTTTTTGGAACGATGGTGTGTACGCACATCAGACCGTCAGGCCACTTCAGCGGTGAACCGATGGAAACGGCCCGTCGGACCATTCTCATCGGTTTGGATCGACCGTGTGTACGCGGCCTTAAATGATTGAGATTCTCAAACAAATTGTGCAGTTTTAAATGATGATTTCATTTATTAAGGGGAAAAGGCGGTCCAAACCTGCCTGGCCCTATGATAAAAGTAATTGCCCCCACCCCACCCCCCTTGCTAAATCATGAATGAACTGTGATTAACCACATTTTTTTGGAAAGCTGAGTTAAATTTCACTTGCCACACCCAGGCCTGATTACTGTCAGACCTGTTGAATCAAGAAATCACTTAAATAGAAGCTGTCTGAAGCATGCTCAAAGATCTAAAAAAAATCAACATCATCATCCACATCATCAAGCCGCAATCTAAAGAAATTCAAGAACAAATGAGAAACAAATGATTTGACATGTATCAGTCTGGAAAGGGTTACAAAGCTTTGGGACTCCAGTGAACCATGGTGAGAGCCATTATCCACAAATGAGAAAGCTTGGAACAGTTGTGAACCTTCCCAGGAGTGGATGGCCTATCAAAATTACTCCAAGAGCAGAACGATTACTCATCCAGGAGGTCATAAAAGAACCCAGAACAACATCTAAAGAACTTCAAGCCTCACATGTCTCAGTTAAGGTGTCAGGAAAGACATCTGCATAGTAAAGCTGTCGTTTCCAGACAAACACATGTGCGCAGGTGCCAACAGGGAACAAGCAGAGCAGCTACGGGCGCACATACGAACTGTCGCCAAGCGGCCTATTTAAGCAGAGCTTCCGTGCTGTCTAATTGCTGCTTGGTCTACAGTGTTTGTATGTATCCTGACTCCTGTGTTTGACTTCTGATCCTGATCCAGCTGGCTCTCGACTATCCTTTTCTGCTACCTGCTACGACCCCTGTCTTTATACCAGACTCTGCCTGTTGCTCCTGTTTACCCTGCATCTGTTGCCAACCCTGCCTGTGACCCGACTACGCTTCTGCCTGCTGTTTATGTCTGATCTCCCTGCCAGTTACCGATCCGACTCACCTGACCCTGCTTCCAGCTCCTCCAGCCTGCTACAGCTCCTTCAGTCCACCTCAGAACCTCCAGGTTCCTGCTTCCTGTTCGTTCATCCACAGTCTGTCATCAGCCATGCCTGCCAGCTAGTTTGCTGTCTCATCTGCTTTCTACCAGCCAAGCCTGGCTTCCTGCCCATGCGTTCCTGGCTACTATTCACTTAGACTTCTGGACTGAATCTAGGCGCTCTTACCCCGCAGTTCTCCAGTGGCTGCTGTCTCACCATCAGTGGTCCTCGAGCCGGAGCTGTACGGGAGGCCTTCCTCTACACGTCAGGCTCACCAACCAGATACGTGACATAAGGTCAGTGTTAATGATTCAACAATAACCAAGACTGGGCAAAAATGGCAGCCAAGGCGAAAGCCACTGCTGACCAAAGAGAACACAAAGGCTTGTCTCACATTTGCTAAAAAACATATTGATTATTATTTGGGCAAATATTCTGTTGACTGATGATACAAAAGTTGAATTTTTTGGAAGGTGTGAGTCCCGTTACATCTGGAGTAAAATGAAAACATTCAAACATGGTGATGGTAGCGTGATGGTCTGAGGCAGCTTCAGGACCTGGATGGTTTGCCATAATTGATGGAACCATAAATTCTGCACTTTACCAGAAAATCCTGAAGGAGAATGTTTGGCTATCAGTTGTTGGCCTCAAGCTCAAGTACACTTGGTATATGCAGCAGGTCAATGATCCGAAACACACCAGCAAGCCTACCTCTGAATGGCCAAATAAAAAAGCAAAACTTAGGGTTTTGGAGTGGCCTAGTCAAAGTCCAGACTTAAATCCGATTTATATGCTGTGGAATGACCATAGAATTAAAATAATTCTGCAAAGAAGAGTGGGCCAAAATTCCTCCGCAGCGATGTGAAAGACTCATTGCCAGTTATCGCAAATGCTTGTTTGCAGTTGTTGCTGCCAAGTGTGGCCCAATCAGTTATTAGGTTTAGGGGGCAAATACTTTTTTCACAGCACTGTATTTCACACAAAGGAAGCAATACAAAAAGAACAGGATACTTTTTCATACCATTTCATGGTAGATCAGGTACAAATCAGGAATATGAAGTGTTGGGTTTACATATTCTTTAATCCTCCCAGGAAGTGAGGTGATTTAATTTCCTTTCTGGCAGGACTCTATATAAGGTTTGGGTTTGGTGAGTCACTGACCTGGAACTGGTACAGGTATATCAGGTATGTGGATGACGACATCGCCGCTCCAGCCAATCACAGCGCTGGAGCAGCGATACCGGGAAGACACGCCGAGGCAAGATGACATCTCCCTCGGCGTGGACCAGGTAAGTTCCTCACACCTCGTTTCAAGGTAAGTATTTCATAATGAGCTAGTATGCGGTGTATACTAGCTCATTATGGCTTTTGCTTTTCAGGTGTTAAAAAACAGCAGCGGGTTTACTACCGCATTAACAAACAGATATAAGACACTTTAAATGGCATATATAAAGTACCAAAAGTTCATTGTTAGGATTTACATACTCTGCAAGTGTTGATGGGGAGGGGGGAATTTAAAGTGCTATTAAAGTTGTTTTTTTTTTTAAAGGATATGTTCACCCTATGTACCAATATAGCATTCATGTACTTTGTTTTGCAAAAATATAAAAGCCTTCCATAAAATCTACAGACACATACCTTACTGTCCTCCATCCATGTTCTCAAATGTATATATTGCTTCTGCCTTATTTCCTGAAAAGACTGTAGGAGTTGACCTGCTGACCTCATTAGCATACACCCTGCATCATCCACCCTCCCACTCCCAGCTGCACATTTTTTAAATGAAATGCGATCAATCAGTGATCACCCTACTCACTAAATATACAATACACAATCAGATTGAATAGTGTATGGACATCTTTATACAATTACATAGAAGGGAGTGGATAGAAACACTCAGCTGTCAAGCCCAGTTCATAATCTCTGCATAGCAGGAACTCCCATTCTAAAATGCATTATTTTTCCCGTTTTTTGTTGGGGGGATGCGTTTTGGAGCACTTTCACTCATCGCACATAGGGCAGCCTATCCACCTGAATAGGCTGCCCTACACGCAGCAATCGCCCCTTGGGTCCACCTTCCTGTCAAGTGCCCCCAGAGCAAACAGCTTGCTGTGGTGGCACCCAAGCAGACTCACTTCTGAGCCACTCTATGTGTCCATTTAGACACAGAGCCGGAGCTCTGCCCCACCCCTCTCTCTTCTCATTGGCTCACTGGCTGTGATTGATAGCAGCGGGAGACAAAGGTCCCCAAGACTGTTGTGCACATCGCTGGATTGACATGGGGCTAAGGTAAGTTCTAGAGGGTCTGGGGGGGTTGCATGAAGGTAAAAAACCTTCAGCATTTAGAACCACTTTAAGTCTTAAAGTTGACCTTTCATCAAATTGCAAGGTGTGCTTATTAGTTAACCTACTGTCAAATTGCTGCCTTTCTAAAGAAACAGTTAGTAGAAAAGTTACAAAAATAAAGTTATCTTTGACGCTGGACATCCGTCCATGGCACTTAGATGAGTGTGACATGGGCCTTCTGGTGAGATCCTGGGAATGCTGAGAATTCTAAAGCTGGCCATAGACAGGGATTGGCTGGGATTCAAACCATGTATGGGCAGGCCGATTGTACCAATGTCGATCCATGGATCGACAGCATGCTATAGCCGTTAGCAATAATCACTGTGTTCAAGAAAAAATGTGATACTGCGCTAAACTAACTAAAAAACAAATCTGAGTATATAAGCTGCAACAAAAATTGTGATATACACACAATAAGATCAAAATACAAAACAGGTAAGTTGCGCTAACTAAGAGTGAATGAGGAATATCAATATAGTTGATATAATTAGATAGTGTCCATATATAAAAAATATAAATGATACAATATAATAAAAAGTTCATAAGTGAATAAATTGTGAATAGATTATTGAATGAAGTTGTGCCCGTGACTGAACGCACAAAAATTCCTCCACCGGTGCAATGAATAGGTAGATGTCTATGAGCTTACCAGAAAGGCAAGCAAGAAAAGCTTGCAGCTGAACTCCCCAGCTAGGGTCTTTAATGGAAGTCCGGATGGTATTCCTCCAATGTAGGTGGATAGATCCGGAATCCGAAGAACATGAAAATAAATATGCAGGCAACAAATAGTGATGTACCGTAGGTATCACGAATATAGGCACACCAAGGGAAAGCCTCCACCAAAAGAAATCACCGAATAAGGGGGACTCTTACCAGACAAATGGAAATATGGAGCTTGTGGCCAAACCCAGCCAGGGCCTTTAGGGGTTAACTTCAGAAAGTATCAATTGAAAGCAAACGACTCCCTCGTACAATATTGGCCAAGTAAGTCACCATAAAAAAGAGGAATTCCACATAGTGATGTACCGTAGGGAAACAATTTAATATGGTAGATATCACTTACATAAAAACAAGTAAAAACAGCATGTAATTTCGAGCCGGCCGGCTACTACGAACGCCCGTCCTCTGGACCTAGACGCAGCACGTCAAAGCGTCTCCTCCTCCCGACGTACGTTTCGTCAGTATGTGACGTCGTCTGGGGAACGGGCGACGCAATGACGTGTCGCGCTTATATACACAATACAAAAAACCAAGCCTCGATATAGATACGGTCCCGGCTAACACGCGACAGGAAGCAAACCAATCGCGGAAGCCGCAACACATAACAAGGCAAATACTACATAGACGCCGCATGATGATCATTACAGCATCGAGGCAGCACATAAAATCATATCAAAAATTTGCAATTAGCATAGAAATAATAAACATAATAACGAAATGATAAGATGGTGTTAACATGATATTAAAATCTAAAAACATCTAAAAAAGATCAGGGCTATATACCCTCTCGACTCGAGCCAACCACTATGGTCCAAGACAGGGTATCATTTGCCACACATGAAGGAATAGTCCCCCCGAAATTCTTATCATAGAATGTTGTAATATGATGCCAGATATTTAAGAGGGAAGAAACAACCCCTCTATATATAAATTGAAAAAAACAGCCAATATGTTGGATATAATAAAACCTAATTGTACAGTACCCGAACTCCTGGTTCGGGTACTGTACAATTAGGTTTTATTATATCCAACATATTGGCTGTTTTTTTCAATTTATATATAGAGGGGTTGTTTCTTCCCTCTTAAATATCTGGCATCATATTACAACATTCTATGATAAGAATTTCGGGGGGACTATTCCTTCATGTGTGGCAAATGATACCCTGTCTTGGACCATAGTGGTTGGCTCGAGTCGAGAGGGTATATAGCCCTGATCTTTTTTAGATGTTTTTAGATTTTAATATCATGTTAACACCATCTTATCATTTCGTTATTATGTTTATTATTTCTATGCTAATTGCTAATTTTTGATATGATTTTATGTGCTGCCTCGATGCTGTAATGATCATCATGCGGCGTCTATGTAGTATTTGCCTTGTTATGTGTTGCGGCTTCCGCGATTGGTTTGCTTCCTGTCGCGTGTTAGCCGGGACCGTATCTATATCGAGGCTTGGTTTTTTGTATTGTGTATATAAGCGCGACACGTCATTGCGTCGCCCGTTCCCCAGACGACGTCACATACTGACGAAACGTACGTCGGGAGGAGGAGACGCTTTGACGTGCTGCGTCTAGGTCCAGAGGACGGGCGTTCGTAGTAGCCGGCCGGCTCGAAATTACATGCTGTTTTTACTTGTTTTTATGTAAGTGATATCTACCATATTAAATTGTTTCCCTACGGTACATCACTATGTGGAATTCCTCTTTTTTATGGTGACTTACTTGGCCAATATTGTACGAGGGAGTCGTTTGCTTTCGATTGATACTTTCTGAAGTTAACCCCTAAAGGCCCTGGCTGGGTTTGGCCACAAGCTCCATATTTCCATTTGTCTGGTAAGAGTCCCCCTTATTCGGTGATTTCTTTTGGTGGAGGCTTTCCCTTGGTGTGCCTATATTCGTGATACCTACGGTACATCACTATTTGTTGCCTGCATATTTATTTTCATGTTCTTCGGATTCCGGATCTATCCACCTACATTGGAGGAATACCATCCGGACTTCCATTAAAGACCCTAGCTGGGGAGTTCAGCTGCAAGCTTTTCTTGCTTGCCTTTCTGGTAAGCTCATAGACATCTACCTATTCATTGCACCGGTGGAGGAATTTTTGTGCGTTCAGTCACGGGCACAACTTCATTCAATAATCTATTCACAATTTAATCACTGTGTTCTCCCAGCAGGGACGGCTCTCTAAAATCCGTACAACCGGCCTGTCCGATTGTACATGCAATTATTGCTAGCGGCTATTATATTGAACACAATGGCTCAGCGGAAGGGATTCCATCATCAACGCTAACTGTGTTGATGGGGGAATCAAACGATTTTTTTCCTGCAATCCTTGGTTGCAGGAAAGAAAATCGCTCCATCTTTGGTTGGCTTTCATCCCTGGTGATGGAGTGGTGGAGCCTCTTCCTCCAAGATTTGTGATCCCAGGTGTTCTCAGGAACTCAGCTGTAATGTCACAGAGGTGTACGATAAGTATATTGTTAAAAAGAAAGAAATTAATGAAATAAAGAGATAAAAGCATGTAAACAAACTGCTGCCTGCCATGTTATACCTCAGCTGTGAGAAGACAAGGGGCCAGATTCACGTAGATCAGCGGATCTTTAGATCCGCTCCATCTACCTGATTTAAGATCCGCTCCCGCAAGTTTGCGAGGCAAGTGGGTAATTCACAAACCACTTACCTCCAAACTTGCGGCGGCGGATCGTAAATCCCCCGGCGGAATTCAAATTCCACGGCTAGGGGGAGTGTACTATTTAAATCAGGCGCGTTCCCGCGCCGATTTAAATGAGCATGCGCCGTCCGCGGAATTTCCCGGCGTGCATTGCTCCCACTGACGTCACTAGGACGTCAGTGGTTTCGACGTGAGCGTAACTTGCGACGCGTGTGTTTCTGAATCGCCGTACGCAAACGACGTAAACATTTTTAAAAGCGACGCGGGAACGACGGCTATACTTAACATTGGCTGCGCCTCATAGAAGCAGGGGTAAGTATACGCCGGGAAAGCCGCTACGGAAACGTCGTAACAACACTGCGTCGGGTCCGCGTACGTTCGTGAATTTGCGTATCTCGCTGATTTACATATTGTTCAATGTAAATCAGCGGGAACGCCCCCGGCGCCATTTTCAAATTGAAAATAAGACCAGACGGTGTAACACAGTTACACCTGTCGGATCTTAGCCATATCTATGCGTAACTGATTCAATGAATCAGGCGCATAGATAGGACCAGTGTAAGCCAGTGTAAGTCAGAGATACGATGGTGTATCAGGAGATACACCGTCGTATCTCTTTGTGAATCTGGCCCAAGATCTGTGAAACAGACAGCAGGCACAGTGTAAAAGTCATTATTAATGTAAAAAAATAGAAAAGCGTAAAGATTAAAACTAATAAAGTCATTAAAATAATAAACTTAGGTTAAAATGAGTCCGCTTGTTAGCGGGTTAGTGTTTTATCTACAACAGATGAGTTAGTTAATTAGTGTTAGGTCAAATCATTAATTTTTGTAGGATTTGTTGGTAATTATCAGTAAATTACAGCCATTGAACACAGAGCACAGTACTGGAAATGCCTAATATCTGGAAATCTAAAAATATACCCCCTTGATTCTCAACCAGCTGTGACACAGTGTTTCAAAACTTACACATACTGTATTTAGGGGTCTCTACATTCAGGATAATTAGGAGAAAATAATGATTGGAAGTATTTGGAATAGTAATAATTATACAAAATACATTTTGCAATAAACAAACTAGAACTGCATTTATTTGCATGTTGTTCCTTTATTCCTATGATATGCATTACCATGTATGCTTTTAACTATTAGGTACTACCATGCACTGTTTAGACATTTATTTTGTAAACTCATTACTATTGTACCTACTTATCCCTTATTGGCGTTTGCTATGCCCTTTCTGTAACGAATAAATTTGTTTAATTCAATTGATCCATTGAGTTCAGCAGTGTGCTTCATCTTAAAGTCCCAAAATTTAGTATTCCTCATTCACATTGTTCCTTTATTCCACTTCATTTAAATTGCAACTAAACCCACAAAACTAAAATCAATCTGTATATGCACCAAAGCACGCTTGGTAAACTCACCGTGGAGCCTAAGGGGTTAAACTTGCGCATTGTGTAAAAAGGCTGTTTGATTCTGTCTTCTCTGATCCTCCCCTTCTTTCACTGTCCCCTGATAAGACAGAGCCTTTGGAGTCACTCTGCACATGCTCAGTTTGGTGTGTATTGCTAGAGTTTTTTTTTTCTTGGGAGGGTGCATGCAGACAGCACAGGGCCAATCAGCACTGTCCAGACTGATTGCAGGGGTCCTGAAGCCTCATAGGACAGTCAGAGGAGAATGAAAAGTCCTACAAGCTTTAACCAGACACTGATAGAAGTCATAAGATTGCTATAAACTGCTGATGAGAAAGGGTATTTAGCAGTTTATACTTACTAAAATAATTGCGTTTCCATGTTCTGTGTACTTTGGGAAACCAGATATAGTGAATGCAGGGTCCTGAGTTTAGTAACACTTTGAGTACTTTTAAAAACAAATTATTAAATGAAGGCTTCAATATGTGCTTTCATTTGCAAAGTAGTTAAAAAGTTAGGAGCACATATTGCTTCTAGCACATCAAAAGTTATTTTTCTGTATAGAAAATAGATCCTGAGCTATGGTGTGTTTTTTTGTGTTGTAATGAGTACCCGCCACCACCACAATTATATCATGAAGATATAACTGAGTGAAAAACACATATATCGGTGCGGCGCTACAATACACCTCCCTCCATAGTGGTCAAATGTAGCATTTTCAACAATACAAATGCAAATAACCACAAGCAAATATAATCAGAGCCAATCTGGTGCTACAATGCACCTCCCCCTTTCTAATGCTATCACCACTATGCAATACAATACGTTATCTATAGAAATGAAAGGAAAAAAAAATTCTGTACTTGCAGAATCTTTAAGGGGTAGAGCATGGAAAAATAAGCATGTATTTGTTTTCAGACCAGGTTATATACACCTTCCATGCCCCAACAGTAATTGATAAAATTTATACTCCCACAATAAAAATATGGAAATGCAAAACATGTACTGAAATGCTGGAATACGCTAAATGGAAAGGTCAAATACAATCCAAAAGTGCTCACAGGATACACAAACTATATATATATATTTTTTTTTTTATTAAAGTGTAGTTTATTATTCAAATACGAGATCTAAAAACATTTTTTCAATCACATTAACAAGTCTTAAGGCACATTTTCTAAATAGATGCACATAAGGTAACCATAATTACATGAATCATGACATGCCTTGTAATCCAGGGAACAGATGTCTATAAATTGAATCTCGACATGTTTCGTGAGATAACACTCGCATCCTCAGGAGAAATATATCGAAATATCTGAAAGCAGAGGCCAGGTTGTTGGAAGACAAAAAAAAACCCACACACTTGTTTGGACAAGCAAAGTGCAAAACTACTTACAGTGCAGACAAAATATTAAATTTAGATCCATACTTGGTCAAAAAGATTCTTTCTGCGTGGGGTAATTTTATAGCATAAGCCTCACAAATGTGAATACAAACACAGCAGAAACAGGGTATATTGTCCAATGGTCCATACTGTCCTCTTGGTTATTTGTGGAGGGGGGGAGGGACCAGGTAAGTCCCTAAAATGTCCCAGATGTCTAATGGAGGTGGGGCGATAGTGACTCCGGAAATAGGGGGAAACAGAAACTCCATGAGGAGAGGCAGCGGGTGCACATGGATAGAAAGGGGAGGTGTGAATGGAATGGGTGTCACCGTGGGATGATGGGGATTCTGGGGTTGGTAAGGGGACTCTGCAGCAGACTTGGTGGCCCTGTGGGGGGTAAGGTTTCAGGAAGGGTTTGCGGGGTACTGTGGGAGGTTGGGGAACATTGTGGAACACTGTTGGAGGTTGTGGGCCCTACACAGATAAATGTTTTGTGATAGAGGGGAGGGGGCCCAGAACAAGTAGTAGGTTGTTTTTATACCTTAGTGCAGGAAATGCCCTAAGGTAAAAAAAATATACATTCTAAAAATGGCATGCATTATCGCAGTTCAACAGTGTGAAGAGACCCTAAATACTGTGTGTTCTAGTTCTATATAGGTTACTTCTCATGGGCATGAAAGGATAAAGGCCTAATTTAGGGTTGAGTAACAGGTCATATGAAGGCAACCCTTTTTTTAGTATAAAATTGCCTTACAGTTAGTGGCCCCTTTCATAGAAGGTGACTTCTCATTGACTGCACACCTCCGCTCTTTCTACTATAATTTGAAATAAAACTCATACTAATTTTGCCTCAGGCACATGTCCTATATTTTCAGTCTCATGAGGGTGACTTTCTGAACAGTCTACCCGGCCTTTTGTCCTCTGTGTTGTATTTTTAGTCTCTACACGCTCTGCTTTGTGAGATTTGGTTTGAAATTCTGCAGCTCCCTCTGCTGTGTGGTACTTAGAGCACAAATCCATTGGAAACAAGGACTTGGCAACACTTGCAGCTACAAAGCTCTGAACACTACATTACTGTAATCCTGTAATCAGACTGATCAGAAGGAGTCTGCAACAACATTCAGCTGGGTATCGGGCACGGATCTAGAGACGACAGCAAGTGGCTTTAATTGTGAGCATCAAGCATTCTCTACGCAGTGCAGAGGATCACTGAAAGTCAACTTACTCTGCTAGGATCCGTTGTAACTCTTTTGTCTCTGCTACAATGTAATACATGGGTTTGACCTTTAGCCCAGGGAAGACAAAGCAGTATATAGATTTTATAATTAAGTCATGGCAGCCTTTAAAGTTTTTTTTTTAAATAAAAACAGTACTGATATATAAGTCATAGAGTATTGGGGGAAATGGAGATCAACATAAGACACTCATATGGACACATGCTAATGGATAGGTTTTCAGATTTTCACTCAAAGTATAACTAAATGCAAAACTATTTCTTTAGCTTTATAGAGTAGAGAGGGATTAGAACACCTGACAGTTTTTATTGGTGTTTGTGCCCCCCAGGGCCGTCTTTAAGGCAGGGCAAAAGGGGAAGCTGCCCTGGGCTCTGTCATTGTTGTGTGGCCTAAAGCAGCTGCCTCATACTTGCCAACCATCCCAGTTTAAATGCCCTTGTCTCTTTAAGTTTCAGTCATGTGCTGTGTCCTGATATCTCAGTGTGAAATGCTGCCCAGCTCTTTCATATTGTTGTGTACAGATGACTCACTTGCAGACCCTGTGTTTACATGTAAATAACCATCATTCATATGTAAATACTAGGACCATTCATATGTAAATACTGGCAGCATTAATATCTGCAGTGAACAGATGATGTGCTGTATCCTCTAGCAACCAATCAGCGAGCAGTATTACTGTACAGCAATCTCTAGCAACCAATCAACAAGAAGAAATCACTATTGATAAGCAACTAATCAATGAGCCGTAACCTCTAGCTACCAGTCAGTAAGTGGTAATGATATGCTGTAACCTCTGGCAACCAATCACAATTTCTGTCTGATCAGATACAGTAAACTGACTTTAAGTCTAGTTTATATTTATTGTATGTCTCAGAGCAGGTGGAGAGCAAAATTGCATGGGGGGGGCCCCAAGAAAATTTTTGCCCAGGGTCCAATCAACATTAAAGATGGTCCTGGTGTCCGCTTTAGGATATCTACCTTCTCTATTTGTCCTGTTTACCATTATCATTGAAAGTGAAGGTAAAAGAATATGAAAAAATTTGGGTTGTCCCCAAGAATGTTAAAAGAGGGCACATTTTCCAATAGGGACACTAGTTCTGGTGATCCCAAAGGAATTCCATTCATTTGCAGGAATTTCCTCTCACTTCCTGTTTGGATATAGGACAGGAAGTGAGGAGAAATCCCTGAAATGGGACACAGATGGTGAAAAAAATCTGACTGGGGTTATAACTCTCTCTAGCTCTATCCAAAATGAAAAAAAATGTTTGTCTATAGTTCTACTTTAACCACTTAAGACCCGGACCAATATGCAGGTTACGGACCTTGCCCTTTTTTGCGATTCGGCACTGCGTCGCTTTAACTGACAATTGCGCGGTCGTGCGACGTGGCTCCCAAACAAAATTGGCATCCTTTTTCCCCCACAAATAGAGCTTTCTTTTGGTGGTATTTGATCACCTCTGCGGTTTTTATTTTTTGGGCTATAAATAAAAATAGAGCGACAATTTAGAAAAAAATTCAATATTTTTTACTTTTTGCTATAATAAATATCCCCCAACAATATATAAAAAAACATTTTTTTCCCTCAGTTTAGGCCGATACGTATTCTTCTACCTATTTTTGGTAAAAAATCGCAATAAGTGTTTATCGATTGGTTTGCGCAAAATGTATAGCGTTTACAAAATAGGGGATAGTTTTATGGCATTTATATTAATATTTTTTTTTTTACTAGTAATGGCGGTGATCAGCGTTTTTTTCGTGACTGCGACATCAACTTTTGACACATTTTTGGGACCATTGTCATTTTCACAGCGAAAAGTGCTATAAAAATGCACTGATTACTGCGAAAATGACAATGGCAGTGAAGGGGTTAACTACTAGGGGCCGCTAAGGGGTTAAGTGCGCCCTAAGGGAGTGATTCTTACTGTAGGGGAGCGTGGTTGTAGGCGTTACGTCACTGATCATCGTTCCCTATATCAGGGAACAGACGATCAGTGTCGCTGCCACACAGAAGAACAGGGAAGGTGTGTTTACACACACCTCTCCCCGTTCTTCAGTTCCTGTGACCGATCGCGGGACACCGGCGGCGATGGGGTCCGCAGTCACGGAGCTTTGAACCGGGTCGTGAGTGGCTTAAAGGCAACGTACAGGTACGTGCCTGTGCCCAGCCGTGCCCTTCTGCCGACGTATATCGGCGTGAAGGGGTCCTTAAGTGGTTAAAGGGGTTGCAAAGGTAAATGTTTTTTCGACAGTACACTTTTTATTGTTTTATTTATCAGTTAATCTGGCTACTGGGATGTAGGCTGGTGATGGAGATGATGGAGAGATGGCATTCCTTTTCGCCTTCCTCCCACTCTTTTCTCTTCTTTTTTTGTGTCTTTACCACTTGGAGAACTTGTTTTTTTGCGCTTTATTATTAATATACTGCAGGATTACAGTTTTTCTAATGTTTAGTTCAATTTGATTTGCTTTTTTTGTGGAATGGTATTGTCACATATTCATTGACTTTGTGTACCATTATTTTGTGATCCACCTTTATACTTTTGTTTACTCTCCTCCATTATATTGACACTTTCCTTATCTATGATTCTACAGTGCTATGTACACCGTGTATTTTCTAGAAAACCTTTAATAAAAAGTTACTTATAAAAATTACTTTAATAGGGAAGAAAGAATCCAGGCTAAATCTGAAACTTTTACCAGAAGCACTTACAGACACTATTTGCTGACCTAAAGCCTGACATTGCCCATTCATATACAAATATAATCCCTTAAAAGGGTAAGATACTTATCCTTTAAGCAGCAATGGTTTCTAAAGCAGAACATCACTCAAAAAGTGAAGAACTGCTGGTTTGCTCCCTCCCCACCTGTAACTGAGTCAGAGCTCCATCCGAAACACACATTTTCCTTGACTTGGAAAGTCACCCAAAGCCGCACAAGTGCAGCGATTCATTGATGGCAGCTCATATCAATCGCACAGAGAGCGAAGCCGGTGATGAGGTGTAACAGGCTGGAATGGACATCTCTTCTGCTGGATGTTATCTACAAGGAAGACCTCCTTACACTTGTCTGTCCTCAAGATACAGTTAGGCCTCATTTGTACCGACGGTGGAGTTTACAGCGCAGTGATAAAAAAAGCATCTTTCTCTTTCATTCATGGGCGAACACAGCCTTAATCTTGACAAAGTGGGTATTAGCCTTCCTTTAGGAGTGACTAGGCAGAAACTTATAGTAATGTTAAACACATCATACACACCCTACAGCCCCGCGGGCCCTTTGGGTATAACCCCTCTCTCTGCATCTCGCAGATCAGTTTTTTTCTGCCTAGTTTAGGAGAAGACATGGCTCCCTTCGGGCCCATGGGCCTGGAGGCTTTATTTCAAATTCATTTTGGATTTTTTTTTCCCTGTGATCTTCGATTAACTGCCGACTGGGCGATAGGCTGGATCCCAGATCCTTGTAGTGCCGCCAGTTTCGGCCATCGAGTGTGTGCCGACCATAGTTACGCACTGGGTCGTCCACGACATGCCCGTCGCTCTACGGGTGGCCGGTGAGCTAGACGCTCCAGGGCACACATATGACTGGTCTATAGGGTCGAGTCGCAGCAGCCGGGCCAACAGTCACCTCCGTCACCATGCGGGAGATGATCAGTCTAGGATGCTTCCAGCACAACCCTCAGGAAGTGTAAGTAGCAATCCCCTGCTTCGGCAGAAAGACAGAGCTGGGCATCCCTGGAGAGGTGAGTAAAGGGCCCTATCCTCCTTCTCCCCTCCCTCCCTTCCCTCCTTCTTAGGCTCTCTGAGCTAGCTGCTGGGCAGGGGTTCCTCTGGGGAGTTTTACCTGGGGAACCATGAGTCTGCTTACCTGTATGTCCTGCTCCATGCTGTCGGTGGCCATTTTTGCTGTGATCCATGCTGTATTGCTTTACTTGCACTGGTGGCCATGTTCTTGTGGCCGCATTGTATTGGCCTCTAGCGACGCTCAGGGGCCATGTTCTTGGTGATTCCTGCTGATGTGATACTGACTGCTGTATTTACTCTGCTGCACTGTGGTTTTCTGCTAAGCGGCCGCTCGGCAGCCTCCGCATTTTTGCTCCAGGCTCTGAACGACCATTGTTTCCTATGGCCGCACTGGGTAGGCCTCTAGCCATCGCACGGTTGCCATTTTCCTATAGATCCCACACTCATCTATGCTGGCGGCCATGTTTTTGTTGCCCACGCGCTGTTGGCCTCTAGTGTCAGATCAGGCGGCCATTTTACCATCGATCAGATCATTTAAAAACAGCCAGATGAACAGATACATGCTGCTGACTGATCAGTCTGAAAAAACTGACAAAAGTAGTAGCCCCACAACCAGCCTTCGATCGTAGCTTTGAATCAGCACAGATCGACAGACACACTCTGCTAGAAGAAGCAGCTCTGCTAGCAAACCATCTTACTACTGTTCCTGGATGGTGAGTCCTCTGGGGGGAACCCCTCGTCCCTGCTGCAGCTAGGAGGGTGGGTTACTTGCTTGGGAGTCCCTGTGTCAGGTGTGTGGTCAGCATGGCGTCCGAAGCAGACGTTTTTTCCCCATGAGACACCTGAGCTGGCAATTGATGTATCGGTGGATGCTATGTCGGCAATCCTAGATGCCTTTGTTGCCAAGTTGGAAGCAAGCGCGTGGGAGAACGGGGGCTAGAAAGCACCCCCTCCCCCGCCATCTTCTGGGGACAACTCAGATGCAGAGCCGGGTCCAGCTAGCGCTCATGTCCCTGACTCTGAGGTATCTGAGAATGCGGACCAAGATCGCCCAGACAGTGAGGACGACTTCGAACCCAGGTCAGCATGTGATAGGGCTCTAGTAAGTGGCCTTATCACCGCAGTGCGAGATACTCAAAAAATAGAGGGGTCTGCAGAAGCAGCAGACGCGCCGGTCCCCTTTGGGTACCGTAAGGCAACCCACACTGCTAAAGTGTTTCCTTGTGTGTCTTATTTAGACAAACTTTTATACAAGGAGTGGGATAAACCACAGAAAGTTTTTTTTTTTAGTCCCTAAAAATCTGGCGGTGCGTTATCCTCTTGAAGAGAGTTTCTTGAAAAAATGGACCCCGCCCCCGATAGTGAACCCTCCTGTGTCCAGACTAAACAAGCTAACCACCATACCAGGGGAGGGGGCTCCCGCCTGCGGACATGATGGATGAGGTGATCACCCGCAACCTGTACACGGTAGTAGGTTTAGTGGTATGACGAACCAGAGTTGGGGCCCTAGTATCTCAGACACTCACGGAATGGGCAAAGATGCTGCTCAATGGATTACAAGCACGTCAGGCTTCCCTGAACAAGGTAGCTCTAGCTGACCAACTGGTACAAAGCTTAAAATTCATTTGCGAATCAGCCTTGGACACTATTCCTGCCAACCAATCTTCCAAGAAGGCCCCGATGGACTTGCCTTTTAAGGGCGACAGACTTTTTGGAGCCTCCCTGGATGACATAATTAAAGATGCCACAGGAAGTAAGAGCACACTGCTCCCACAGTCCAAAGAGGGGAAGAAGCCACGCCGTAGGCAAGGACCCTTCTTCACCACACGTTTTTTTCGTCCGCCCAGTGCGGCAGGTAAAAGACCTCAGGCCGATAAAGAGACGTCCCTGGTTTCGCACACCCAACAAACCTGCAGACAAAGCTACGTCCGCAGGAAGGTTTGCCCCCACCCCACCCTCTGAATTTCTCCCCTTCCTTCTAGGATTTAGTGCTTGGACCTAAGTGCCCAACCACCATGCCAGAACACTGTCACATGGGTGAGGGGGCAGGTCATAAACCCTGTGTAAGCTCTAACACTGATATGGAGCTCTTGTAGGGTTTAGCTTTGGCTCTTCTACAGGCTACCAGAGTACTTGTGCAGAATGTGAAGGTATCAGGGTGGAGGTATGACCAATCCGGAGAACCTGTCACTCCCAGACCCCCTTAAAAATAAAGTATTAAAACTTAATTTCAGAAGGTTTTAAACCTACCACCAGAGCCAAATCAGAAGCACACAGTGGCCTGGGTTGTCTGCATTAAAGTGTGAGAGGATGATTAATTAAAGGCTTCTTCATCAAAGATTGTGCTGCTATCGTAACTCTAATTTATGCTGTTTATAAAATGTCATTGTGAAGTTCTACTTCAATTATCAGTATCAATGTCTCTCAGCTAATAAAGCTGCTCAATAGAGTCATGGTTCTGGTTTCCGCCACTGTACATAGTAATTACTGTACATATTTTTTTTATATATATATTTGTGTAATTACAGGTTTCATGAATGAAAAAAGCCCAGGCAGTGCATTTAGAGAGGATAAAAAAAGCCCTCCTACTCAGAACAGATGTATAACACTGCAAACTCATTTACCTCAAAGAAACTGTCACTAAACCCTCATGATGGAAGGTGTCAGCCGTTGAAACTTGAAATTTTAATACTCTCTGCAGATCTTGTAGCACTTATAGCTACCTTCCCTTTGTTCCCCCACTAGGCAATGAAAAGCTTACACAGGACCTTCACCCCACCCTCATGTGACTTGATGCTTGAGAGGCCAGTCACAAAGAATTATTGCTTTTCACAACATGAACTGTTGCCACATGGGCCAACCCAACATAAATCCTTTTCCTGTTGCCAACATGGCAGTATACATGCATGCTGCCAAAGATTGGTACCAAGAAAGAAAAATTACAATAAATGTTTGATACAATTTTGCGCACCCACTCATCCTATGCAATGGGATCTTGGATACCAGTGAGCATTTGTATTGTGGTTTCAATCTACATACAATCATTACAGAGTCCCTTAAAGTGTAACGAGCCCCTGCTCGCTCGGTTACACTCTCCTGATAGTCCTCTGCTGCCAATAAATCAGATTGCAGATCGCATCGTCTGATGGTTCAGAGCGACGCAGGCTATATGTAAGTTCAAACAGGAAGCTCCCCTTTATTGGGTGAACACAACAAACTTTTATACATAGTAGTTTGAACACCCCACCCAAACAACCACTTTCCTACTGGTCAAATGTACAGTACACTCTAGTCCTCACTTAAGTCCTCTTGGCCATGCAAATGAGGGCTTGAAACAGGGTCAGCAGGGACTGAGATGTGTAATGACACAGAGAAGTCCCAGGAGATAATTAAAGTACTTAAGTCCTTCCAGACCACGGAGCCGTCTGAAGAAGTTTAGCCTTAAGACAGGACGGAGGACCCACCACTGTGTAATAGAATCAAAGGAGGAATACTTGAGTATTCCAAAGGATCATGACAGCAAGTAATGTATTTTTTTTTTACGTGTACCTACAGGTAAGCTTGTAATAAAGCTTATCTGTCGGTACAGTGGGCATCTCCTAAAGCTGCATGCAGCCGGTGATGTAACCGGCCAATGCGCTTTGAAGGGACGGCATTCCTGTGGTGGCCCTTTAGAGCTCCACGCTCGCTGCAGTGCTTGTGCAAGAATGACATCATCGGGTACGGTCAGAAGACTCAAATCTAGAAGGAAGACTGGGTGAAGATGGAACCACCTTCAGCGGTGACAGCGCCCCACTGGAAGGCTTCGTTCTAAGGCAAGTATTTCACAATGTGCTAGTATGCTATGCATTCTAGCACATGTTGCAACGGTCTTACAGGGTTTTGAAAAAATAAATAAAATACTACCACTTTAAAGTGACTTATAAATCTTAAGAAAATGTGTGTAGCGCCAAAAGTAAATGAACAGCAATGAAATGTGAATACTGTGTTATAAAATTTCAAAAATAATAAGCTGGGCTTTTAAAAGGGAAATATTAACTAGATACATAATAAATATAATATAATATATCAATAAGAAAAAAGTGTGACTCTGAGATAAGTCCCAAATCCTAAAACTTAAACAGTCCTCCAGAAGATATTGATCTTCTCCAAAGGAAGTGAAAACAGATTCAAACAGTGACAATGATGTGACTTGCAAGAAACAAATCAAGTGAATCCACCACCATATGAAGTGCACGCTTGCTGGTTCGTGGCACAATTTGTAGGTCCATACATGATAAATGAGACAAAATTAGCTCAGGTGTGGGGTCCGGGGAGAAGAGCTCGCCTGGGGACTGCACTGACGGGAATGTCGTTGCCTCTTACCGATGTGTGGCGTATCCTATAGTTTAACTATAGTTTTACTTAAAGAGAGAATTACACTAGCTGAATTTTTTTACCTAATCTCCTATCTTGTAGACCAGGGGTGCTCAATCTGTGGCCCTCAGAGCCCTCTGATGTGGCCCTCAAACTCAATGCAGAAGTTTTGGTGCGCTTTCAGAAAGTGCATCACACCATCAAAATATGGAATGCCACAGGCGCACTGCTCTGCACCTGCGGTGTGGGCAAACTGCAGCGCATAACTGTGAAAGCAGCCTTACAGGGGGCTCAGGTGAGTAAGGGCTTGTTTACATTTGCGGTTTGGGAGTGGGTGGTTTTTACCACCCACCCTCAACCACTGGTGTAGCGTCAGCAACAGTGACCCCTCCCCATCTCCAGGAGGCCCTGCAGTCTCCCTGTCACATTTTGTTGTACACTTGGACAGGAGGGGCAGTATATACAGGAACCTAGTCTCGGAATTTTCCTCCTTTATATTCTGAAAGCTGGCTTATCCTCTCTTCCGCTGGCTTTCAGCGGATCCAGGGAGGAACATTTTTATTATGTCATTCAAAAAAAAGTGGCCCGCGCGCTTCAAAAGGTTGAGAACCCCTGTTGTCGATTAAGGGCCATTCAAAATCATGTATGGTTAAAAAAAAATTGTACATCAAAATATGTTCAGTTCAGAACCTTTTCTGTCGCATTTATAAATCTTTATAAACTTTACACAACACTGAAAAGCAGAAAGACTTTAATAAACTTAAAGTAATACATGCCATTTGTAGACAGGATTTTATAAACACAAGTACGGGTTAAGAAGGCAGTGCACGGTTTGTCATTGCAGATTTTTCTTGGAGCTGCTGTGTCCGTGTCACAGGGAGTGGATGATCGTGCGGTTTCTCAGCTGCTGAACATAGTCCTTAGCCTGATCGAAGCCTGTAATTGGTTGTTCTTTAGGAGGCGGAGGACCCTCCACCAACTTGACAAAGTAATGGCAGTGCACCTTGTCCATGATGCCGAATCTGCCTCGTGCGTGGTAACGAAGCCTCTTTAGATATGTTCCTTTGTTAGAAAATGACTCAGCTAAAAAGGAGACAGGGATGTGTTAGTGGCAATACGTCTTAAAGTGAAGCAGCAGTGGAAAAAAAAAAGGAAAACAATTTAACTCTCAACTATCTGAATGGCCTGTACACCTCATTTGACTCACTGTTAGGTGTCATGGCTTGTATTCATTTGTTTATTCTGAACTGCTTCTCTAACCATATCTGTCGATAAAATAAAAAATTTGCTTCACGCAGCTTAGGAGGATGAGAAGCACATCTAAAAAGGAACTTAGAATATTCTCAAAAGCACCTTAAGCCAATTTAAAATGCAAGCTTAATGTACCCGATACATTTGCCCATCTACACAAGCTCTAATGCAAAAGCCGACTGTGGTTGCAAGGTCCAGTTAATCCCCTTCTGCCACGTGCTTTCTAATTGGTTAGTGAAGCGGCCCATCACTAATGGTTCAATAGTAAAATGCATTTAGTGAAAGTGTGATGGGTTAGAGCTAGTGACCAGCAAACAATGGCCCAGATTCAAGAAGCAATTGCGCCTGTGTAACCATAGGTTACACAGCGCAATTGCTTACTTGCTCCGGCGTTACGAATGCTCCTGATTCAGGAACATCGTAACGCCGACTGCAGCCTAAAATCTGCGTGGCATAAGGCTCTTATGCCACGCATATTTTAGGCTGCATTCTTGCGATGACCGCTAGGGGGCGTTCCCATTGTGCTCAGTGTATAGTATGCAAATTGCATACTAACACTGATTCACAATGTTGCGCGAGCCCTGCGTACGCAAGTTACGTTTTTTCCGTACGGCGTGTTTAGCGTAAGGCTGCCCCTTCTAATAGTAGGGGCAGCCAATGCTAAAGTATACCCGTCGTTCCCGCGTTGCGAAATTTGAATTTCACGTCGTTTGCGTGATTCGTGAATGGCGCTGGACGCCATTCACGTTCACTTGGAAGCAAATGACGTCCTTGCGACGTCATTTGCCGCAATGCACGCCGGGAAAGTTTCTCGACGGAGCATGCGCTCTACGCTCGGCGCGGGAGCGCGCCTAATTTAAATGATTCCCGCCAACCTACGGGATAATTTAAATTGCGTGCTCTAGCGCCGGGCGATTTTGCCGGCGCGCCCTCGCAATTCACGGAGCTTCTGCTCAGTGAATCAAGGGCAGCAGAGCAAATTTGCGGGGCGCAGGGCAAAATCGTTGCCCTGCGCCTCCGTAAATAATGCGCAGATCTCTTTGAATCCGGGCCAATGCCTTGATTACAGAATATCCTGGATTCCTGAGGTATCCTGTTCTATGGTAAGCATAAACACCACAAGGAGTGTGAGAATCAGTAAATTGTCATTTACACCTATACAGTTCTGCTTTAAAGAGCCCATCAACTTAAAAAATTAAGTGCTTACTTGCAGATTTTCCTTCCCATAAATTATTTTAATCATGTACATATTGTACATGAGCTTGCTATGGTATTGACATTCTGAAAAGTGTCAATTCCCTATCACAGCCCCCTTCCCTCCTTGAACATCATAGCTCTTTCCTCTTCTGGGAGAATCCAAATACTGGCCCAGATTCAAGAAGCTATCATAGGTTGCGCGGCGCAATAGCTGTTTTGCTCCCACGTAGCGAATGCCCCTGATTCAGGAACATCGCTACGCGGACTGCAGCCTAGGATATGACAGACATAAGCCTCCTTATGCCTTCATATCTCAGGCTGCATTCTTGCGTTGGCCGCTAGGGGGCGCGGCCATTGTGATCGGCGTATAGTATGCAAATTGCATACTACCACCGATTCACAAAAGTTGCGCGGGCCCTGCGCACGCAAGGTACGGAGTTTCCGTACGGCGACTTTAGCGTAAGGCTGCTCCTACTCATAGTAGGCGCAGCCAATGCTAAAGTATAGCCGCCCTTCCCGCTCGTGAAATTTAAATTTCAGGTCGTTTACGTAAGTACGTAAGTGATTCGTTAATGGCGCTGGACGCCATTCACGTTCACTTAGAAGCAAATGACGTCCTTGCGACGTCATTTGCCGCAATGCACGTCGGGAAAGTTTCCCGACGGAGCATGCGCTGTTCGCTCGGCGCGGGAGCGCGCCTAATTTAAATGATTCCCGCCCCCGGCGGGATCATTTACATTAGGCGCCCTTACGCAGGGCAAATTAGCATAGCACCCGCGCAATTTACGGAGCTACTGCTCCGTGAATCGCGGGCAAATCGAAATATTTGCGTGGGCGCAGAGCAAAAATCGTTGCCCTTTGCCCACGCAAATATTGCGCGGTTCTACCGGAATCTGGGCCACTGTCTGTGCTGTTCCAACTCCTCTGCCTCTTCCCTTGCCTCCCTACAAAACCTTTTATGTGACCAGGGAACGAGTAAAGGGGGAATAATAGAGAGCTTCACGAGTGACAGCTCTGAGCATGATGGGGCTGCCGACATCAGATCTGGGATGGAAGTGCCCTAAATGTCTACACAAAGGGGGCTTACGGGTAAAAACATACCTAAAATACGTTACAGATAATCTTAGAGGCAGATTGTTTGTGAATTAAATGGTCTGGCAATAGGGTCTCTTTGAAGAGGACCACCAAAACATATATATTTATTACTACAACTGACTTAATAAGCTGTCACATACCTCCTGCCAGTCTGCCCTATGCCTGTAAAAGATAGTCTGGTGATAGACAAGCAACTAAGACAGTGTGCCATCACATATACATGCTTCAACCAATCAAAATGCAGAGTGTCGGATAAGACCGCAACTTTATGCTGACAACCATCCTGAAATTTTCTAGCATATTGCAAGTAAACAGATAAGAATAAAAGTCGGGAGATCTTTTTTTTTTTGAAAATCTTTTTAAAAGTCGGGAGA